>NC_090725.1:235102798-235122798 GCF_036898095.1 Palaemon carinicauda | reverse complement strand
AAAATATTTGCTCTACACTATGACCAAAACCTTCATGTTCAGAAAAGGTATGTAATTTTCTTGAGTCTAGCTAATATTAGAGGTAAAATTTTGATAATCAATATCTTTGTGTTGCCCTTCAGTAATGGTTCATACATTGGACTTAGCTTTAAAATTTTGGAATATATATATATATTACAATGAACATTTTCACCATTGGATGTTGATAATACTTGATATCACAAATACATTGAATTTCATTTTGATGGGTGAACATTTTGCTTGGAGGATACATTATATAAAAAGTAATGAAAAATTAAAATTAAATATTTCAAAACCATTAACAACATTAAAACCGATATTTGATATATAACTGTAAAAGGATATATCTAAGACTGTTCAACATAAAAACTTTAGCTGTGAGTTTGAACTATTTAATTTCTACTGATTCAACTACTCGATTAGGAAGATCATTCCACAACTTGGTCACAACTGGAATAAAATTTGTAGAGTACTGTGTAGTATTGAGCCTCGTGATGGAGAAGTCCTGACTCTGAGAATTAATGGCATACCTAATATTACGAATAGTATGGAACTGTCCTGTAACATCTGAATGTAAAGGATGGTCAGAATTATAAAAAATCTTATGCAACATGCATAATGAACTGATTGAATGACGGTGCCAAAGATTAATATCTGGATCAGGAATAAGAAATTTAATAGATCGTAAGTTTCTGTTCAACAAATTAAGATGAGAATCAGCAGCTGAATACCAGACATGAGAATAATACTCAAAACAAGGGAAAATTAAAGATTTTAAAAACTTTTTCAGAATAGATTGATCACCAAAAATCTTGAAAGACTTTCTCAATAAGCCTTTTTTCGCAATTGAAGAAGACACAGACCTAATGTGTTTCTCAAATGTAAATTTGCTGTCGTGAATCACACCTAAAGTATTAAAAGTCATGAAAAGTTAGAGAAACATTATCAATGCTGAGATCCGGGTGTTGAGGAGCCGCGGTCCTTGACTTACAATCATACTCTGAGTGTTGTTAGGATTCAACTTCATACCCCATTATTTGCACCATGCACTAATTTTAGCTAGATCTCTATTAAGGGATTCAGCAATCTCAGATCTACATTCAGGGGATGGAATTGATGCAAAGAGAGTAACATCATCTGCATATGCAACAAGCTTGTTTGCTAGACCAAACCACATGTCATGTGTTTATAGTATGAAAAGTAATGGGACAATAACACTACCCTGAGGAACACCAGATATCACATTCCTATACTCACTTTGGTGCCCATCAACAATAACTCTTTGTGATCTATTAGCTTAAAATTCAATAATGATGCTAAGAAACGACCCACCCACCTCCAACTGTTTGAGTTTGAAAACAAGGGCATCATGATTGACATTGTCAAAGGCAGCACTAAAATCAAGGCCAATCATACAAACTTCCTGACCACAATCAAGGGATTTCTGTACAGCATTAGAAACTTTAAGAAGGGCATCACATGCCGTAAAGCCTTTATGAAAACCAAATTGCAAACTAGGGAACAGATGATTACCTTCAGCAAACCTATTAAGGCGTTTTGCCAAAAGACGTTCAAAAACTTTAGATAATATGGGAGTTATGGAAATTGGGCGGTGATCAGTTGAACTTGAGCTACCACAAACACATTTACATAAGGGAGTAACATTATCAATTCTCCAACAAGTGCTAAAAGCTCCTCTTCTTGCTAACTTGTGGAAAAATAACATAACTTTGGAGCTAAGAAATCTATAGTCTTTATAAAATACAAAGGAAAAATACCACGGGTGTACACCTCCATAAGCATCAAGGTCCATCTACAGAGCTTTAATTTCCCGAGATCAAAAAGCTAAACTAGTTAGTTTAGTCTCAGGAAAACAGGAATGACGAAGTTTGAGTTTCTCATTACTCTGCTTGCTGTCAAACACATCTGTCAAAAGGGTTGCCTTTTCTAAGCAAAGCAAGCACTTTAAAGGCAAATTCCTCTCATGAAGGTACTTCTTGACAGCAGGGCCAAAAACTTGTTTTACCCCTTCGACAAAGATATGCCTATTAACCCAAGCCTTAGAATTAGCACGCCAGAAAACATGCAGGATGTCCTTATTGACTCTATGTGCCTTAAATTCTCTAGGGTTTTGGTATGATAAACCAATAACGGCTTTATTTTGCAGTCCCCGCTGGCGTTGGCACGTAGGACAAGAGTCAACCGATCCTTCATAGGCTTATGTCCAGGCATTTTCTTCTCTTCGGCGGTGATGTATGTTCGACTAGGAATCTTTTTCTAAAAACAGACCAGCTTCATCACAATTGAAAACTTGTTGCTCTACGTAGCCTTCATCCTCCACGATCTTTTTAAAGTTCTTAACAAGATCGTTAACAGCCTTGGTGTCTGAACTTGAAGCCTATCCATGCCGAACAACTGAATGAATACCTGTATGTCTCTTAAATTTCTCGAACCAACCGCGAGACGCCTTGAATTCCTCCGTTTTAGGATTGGTTGAACTCTCCCCTGCATCACCCCCAGAACCCGCCGCCTTCAAGTCACAATAGATAGCGCTGGCCTTCTCACAAATGATCGTTTCAGTGATCGTATCGCCAACCATCTCTTTGTCCTTTATCCATATCAACAAAAGGCATTCCATCTCTTCCAGGGTAGGGCTACGACGTTTTGAAATAATGGTGATCCCCTTCGATGGTTTGACTGCTTTAATGGCTGCCTTCTGCTTGATGATCGTCGAGATCGTAGACATATTCCAGCCATATTACGTAGCTAGATCACTCGCACGCACACCGCGCTGATGTTTTTCTATAATTTCTTGATTCAATTCTAATGAAAGCATTGCCTTCTTCCTTTTCTCACCACTACTACTACCTGTACCAAAACTAAGCTTCTTAAGACCCATGATTATACGTAAAATCTAAAAGGAAACGTGAGAAAAGGAAGATACTAAGCACTGTTAATAAAGGACCGAAGAAAGGACAACCACACGAAGCGCACGGGAACAGAGAACTGACCGACGTGACGCTCAATGGCGTCCCTCCGACATGCTGCCGTCTACCGGCATAAACAATAAACCACGACCACCGCTTCGAGAAAATTCTACGCGTATGATCTACATCAGATTTTGAAGCATGACTTCGGGTGTTGAGACGAAAATTTGATCGAATTTTACTTCGGGCGTTGGAACAATTGTATGTAAAGGCAATCATATGTAGAGGTTCCACTGTATATATATATATATATATATATATATATATATATATATATATATATATATTATGTATATTATATATATATATATATATATATATATATATATATATGTATATATATATATATGTATATGACATTTTTTATATGCAATATATGTGAAACACATGTATTTTCAATCAGCTGTAGCCTATGTTTAATCTGTTTTTGAATAAACATGCTGGTCATACACGTATCTTAGACTGCCAACATGTTAATTATAGTTATTTGGAATGTCCTTGAGACATTTGAACACTTGGCAGGCTTTCATACAAAAATTTCTATTGGAGGGTATTTTGCTACACATAGTCCTTGATGACTAAAGACTCTGTCGCTGATAGCCCAGTTATCCTGGTGAAATACGTTCCAGCACCCAACTGCTGATCAAGCCCCAATACCGCATGGAGAAAGACCATGGCTTATGCTGCCATGGTTGGGGAGACAGAGACTGAGTATGCACTACCTCTAATTTGCGTTTCTCCAAGAAAAAGCTCACTGACGGAACAACTGCGAGAGACAATGTAGTACCACCCTCCAGCATGTTAAACATTGTTTTGAGCAAGTGAGTGAGGCGAGATCCTACTGGACCAGCTAGACACAAGTGAGCCCATGGATCTCATATATATATATATATATATATGTGTGTGTGTGTGTGTATATATATATATTATATATGTATATATATATATATATATATGTATGTGTGTGTGTATATATATATTATATATGTATTATATATATATATATATATATATATATATATATATATATATATATATATATATATATATATATATATATATAGACCATGCTTTGAACCTTGAGGAGTGCTTAAACCCCTCTCAATGACTGAAGCCCAACTGGACAAAGATATTGTAGTTGCATTAAGTTTATCAAGAACCTCCTATGAGAACCACAGCTCTAGTCAACTGCCAAAAAAGTTAGTGATCACTATGAGATCTGTCTCCCTCTCTTTTAACGAGAAGAGGAAGTTATAAAAGCTAGACAGTATTTTTTGTGATCAACCCTCCTAGATTTATTCTTACACAAGGAGGTGTCTGAATCAGAAGAGGTAGGAATTGGTAGAGGATGAAGAAGAGAAGCAAACTCACTTCATCTTCCCTTTGCCAATCGTCAACACAGATAGTGTGCACAAAGTGACAAGATATGAGCACTCGATGACGACAGTCCTCCCACTGAGAGAAGGTAAAGGAGCTTTTCCAACACCATCCACTACATTGTGAATCACTGTCACTAAGGAAGCAATGGTCACACTACTTGGGATGACTCCTAGACAGCCCAATGAGCCATCAAAGCCCTTATAATGGGTGTATCGGATATGTGTAAAAGCAGCCACAATTTTTATATGCCATTGTTGTTGGCTTGCATGTTTACAGGAGAGTCTTAGGGCTGAACCATGATATATTTCTCTTTGTGGGAAGGGGTATGCCACTGCATGGACTGAGCTACACACCGAGTATGAGACCAAATCTTCTGTCCTAGCCTTTGGAGTGAGCCACAGGAGTACCCATGGGGGTTACAAGTGGTTTAGGTTGGGAAAAGTGAAAGCAGAAAAGAAAAAAACCTTCATAGATATCAACTTTGGGGTACATCCCCTCAGAAGATGATGGAGAACTGTCTAAAGGCTGCTGTTACTTCCCAAACTTCACTTATGTCTGGGATAGCCATGGCCTATTCTTGTAACAGGACGAAGACTGTAAACAGTCACCTTCCTTACACAGGACTGAAAGTTCATGGGGATCCATGTTCACCTTTAACATAAACCTATCATAGGTCTGAAAATTATCTGGGAAATTCTACATGTCACAAAAAAAAAAAAAAAAAAAAAAAAAATAAAAGTGGAAGTAGGTGAATACAGAAGAATTGCATGGCCAAAGTTGAAAAAAGGTTGAGAGCAGAAGCAACATAACTTTGTCATGTGGCCAAAGTCAAAACTGGCTTGTCTTTGGCAGATAGTTCTGTGGGACTGTTTCCCTAACCACATTTGTCATTAACAAACTACCTTGTTACCAAATCAGACTATTCCAGATAACACTTAGGTATCTTCTATTCAAAGGATGAAAGGTTGGCTATCCCATCAGAACAAATAAATTTAGTATCCCACAAGGTTGTGACTCAAAATTGGGAAATGACTACTCTTCTACTGTAGCACAAACTTGAACAATAAAATCCTTTATTAAGTATATTGGACGATCAGGCAATCTGAATCTGAAAAATGAATTTGGAGCAGAACCCTGAGTGACAGAAGTCATATTCTTGTAAACCTTCACCAGTCTAAGAGAGTATAAACTATATCTTCCAAATGGTTACCCTGATACAGATAGATTATTACAATATCGAGGCAATCTTTTAACTTTAAAATATTTGCTCTACACTATGACCAAAACCTTCATGTTCAGAAAAGGTGTGTAATTTTCTAGAGTCTAGCTAATATTAAAAGTAAATTTTGATAATCAATTTCTTTGTGTTGCCCTTCAGTAATGGTTCATACATTGGACTTAGCTTTAAAATTTTGGAATATATATATATATATATATATATATATATATATATATATATATATGTATATATATATATATATATATATGTATGTATGTATATTACAATGAACATTTTCACCATTGGATGTTGATAATACTTGATATCACAAATACATTGAATTTCATTTTGATGGGTGAACATTTTGCTTGGAGGATACAGAGAGGGGGAGACTCCACAAGGTTAACTGTGGCACATGGATGTTTGGCTGTTTGAGAAGATTCTGTCTGAGGGGCAGTGGTTTGAGTACTACTGTCAACAGGAGCCATAGATTGAGAAATCTTTGTCTTTTGGGTTAAAACAGCTAAAAGTGTTATTCTGGAGGTTTGAAACTCAATCATTTTATTAACCTAGTAGATCCTTGCTATGAGTGTTAAGGCATCATGGTCTAAACCTCCTATATCTGATGCCATCTTAGCTGTGGATTCTATTAATGAGGAACGAAATTTTATTTTTTTGTTGAGACTGTTACAAATGGGTTTCTATTCATCTTTCCAGGTATCATACCAATAAGGTCACTAACACACAATAGTTTTACTTAGTAAAATACCTATATAAGGGTGCAGAATATGTTAATGGTTCTGATTATTATTATTATTATTACTATTATTATTATTATTACTGGCTAAGCTACAACCCTAGTTGGAAAAGCAAGATGCTATAAGCCCAAGGGCTCCAACAGGGAAAAATATCCCCGTAAGGAAAGGAAATAAGGAAATAAATAGATTATATAAGATGTAATGAAAAAGTAAAATGAAATATTTCAAAACCATTAACAACATTAAAACAGGTATTTGATGTATAAACTATTAAGGGACTTATCTAAGACTGTTCAACATAAAAACATTAGCTGCGAGGTTGAACTTTTTAAGTTCTACTGATTCAACTACTCGATTAGGAAGACCATTCCACAACTTGGTCACAGCTGGAATAAAACTTCTAGAGTGCTGTGTAGTATTGAGCCTCGTGATGGAGAAGTCCTGACTCAGAATTAATGTCATACCTAGTATTACGAACAGGATGGAACTGTCCTGGAAGATCTGAATGTAAAGGATGGTCAGAATTATAGAAAATTTTATGCAACATGCATAATGAACTGATTAAATGACGGTGCCTGAGATTAATATCTAGATCAGGAATAAGAAATTTAATAGGCCGTAAGTTTCTGTTCAACAAATTAAGATGAGAATCAGCATCTGAAGACCAGACAGGAGAATAATACTCAAAACAAGGTAAAATGAAAAAATTAAAACACTTCTCCAGAATAGATTGATCACCAAAAATCTTGAAAGACTTTGTCAATAAGCTTATTTTTGTGCAATTGAAGAAGACACAGACTTAATGTGTTTCTCAAATGTAAATTTGCTGTCGAGAATCACACCTAAAGTTTTAAAAGTCGTACAAAGTTAAAGAAACTTTATCAATGCTGAGATCTGGATGTTGAGGAGCCACCGTCCTTGACTTACAATCATACTTTGAGTTTTGTTAGGATTCAACTTCATACCCCATTATTTGCACCATGCACTAATTTTAGCTAAATCTCTATTAACCCCCGGATAGGTATCAATATTTGACCACCTTAATTAGGTATTGATGGGTCGGCCTCGACCCGAGGTAAAAAATAAATTCATAAAATTTCACTTACAAGTCAATTCACAATCTTTTACTATAAAAACAAATTTCAAAGAGTATTCTATTCTTCAAAAAAGTAAATGAAAGCTAAGTCCAAAATAAATATTTATTACAAATAAATTAAAAAAATAAGTATACAAAATAAATGACTACAAAACAATTCACCTTAAATCTAAATATGGAAATAAACTAAAACTATTTTAAGCACTTATTCCATGATGATTGAGCACAATTTGCTGAGATCCAGGGGGAAGAGGAACCTAAAGGGAATGTTTCCTGAAATGAGAAAAAAATGTATGTTTTTTGGATAAAAAAATCTATCCTCTTTTCAACATTTTTTTGGGGTAGGTAAATGACATAGTTTGTGGCTGAAAATTTTACTGGATATTGTATTATTATCGTACAACAAAAATGTGTAAAAGAATCTGCACATGGATATTATTTAATGATTTATAAAGGGGCCTTTTTTATATAAAAAAAAGGAATACATAGAGCTATGCCATCTTGTGTCGGATATGCTCACAAAATGGCTGCCAACCACACCACCTTGGAAGGTCAAATATGCTACCTGAAATGGAGAAAAGTATGTCAATATCAGCGATTCATTTACTTATATAATTGTTAGAAGATTTGCAGAAAAATACTATGGTAGCTAGAATGAAGTTTATAGATTATTTTCCAATTTAAGAAATATAAGGATCATAATTAAGGTATCATAATGGTACAAACTTACAAAAACTGGAGAAATTATAAGCTATTTTATAAAAACATGGTGTAGAAGGCATTCCCAAACACTTTACAACAATCCTTTTTTATACACGCCTAGACACTATTGCACATTCGATAATTGTATAAAATTTTGATACTACACAACTTACCTTAATTAGGTATTTATGGGTCGAGCTCAACCCAAGGATATCTCAGAAATAGTACAAGGAAAAGAGCTGGGATGAAATGCTCTCACCCGACTGCTGCGCACACTGAACAGAGATCTCGCAGGTCGATATCACTCACAACCAATACGGATGAAAAATTATGGCAAAAAAAATGTGATTTTGTAAACCTTGGGTCGTATATGACCCACCACACTTATCCAGGGTAAGGGATTCAGCAACCCCAGATCTACATTCAGGAGATGGAATTGATGTAAAGAGAGTAGCATCATCTGCATATGCAACAAGCTTGTTTACTAAGCCAAACCACATGTCATGTATTTATAGTATGAAAAGTAATGGGCCAAGAATACTACCCTGAGGAACACCAGATATCACATTCCTATACTCACTATGATGTCCATCAGCGATAACTCTTTGTGATCTATTAGTTTAAGATTCAATAATGATGCTAAGAAACGATCCACTAACTCCCAACTGTTTGAGTTTGAAAACAAGGGCATCATGATTAACATGGTCAAAGGCAGCACTAAAATCAAGGCCAATCATACAAACTTCCTGACCACAATCAAGGGATTTCTGTACGGCATTAAAAATTGTAAGAAGGGCATCACATGCTCCAAAGCCTTTACGAAAACCAAATCACAAATTGGGGAACAGATGATTACTTTCAGCAAACCTATTACGACGTTTTGCCAAAAGACGTTTGAAAACTTTAGATAATATGGGAGTTATGGAAATTGGGGGTAATCAGTTGAACTTGAGCTACCACAAACACATTTCCATAGTGGAGTAACATTATCAATTCTCCAACAAGTGCTAAAAGCTCCTCTTCTTGCTAACTTGTGGAAAAATAACAGATAACTTTGGAGCTAAGAAATCTGCAGTCTTTTTAAAATACAAAGGAAAAATACCATTTGGGTCTACACCTCCATAAGCATCAATGTCCATCTACAGAGCTTCAATTTCACGAGATCAAAAAGCTAAACTAGTTAGTTTAGCCTCAGGAAAACAGGAATGACGAAGTTTGAGTTTCTCATTACTCTGCTTGCTGTCAAACACATCAGCCAAAAGAGTTGCCTTCTCCTTTGGACAGTGAGTGACAGAGCCATCTGGTTTAAGTAAAGGAGGAACTTGCATCTACACCAAAGAGTGCAGATTTGAGGGTAGTCCACCACTTATGCTCCTGTGTTTCCTTTATGGCTAAATTGTATTCTTTTTCAGTTGAAGCATAAACTCTCTGAGCAAAAGCTCTGAGGTGAGTATAGTTATTTCAGGTCAAATCTGATCTGTTACCCTTCCAAAGATGATAGGCCTCCTTCTTCTCCAAATAAGCACGTCTACAATCATCATGGAACCATGGTTTGTCCTTCACCTGGTACCTTAGTACATGAGGAGGAATATGCCTATCAATTATGTTGACTAGATCCAATGTGAAAGACTGGCTGTAAAGTTAATCTAAAATTATTACTGGTATCAAATAATACCTCCTTTCTAGAAATTGTGCCCCAAAAGATAAGAATCACGAAGATCCCCAAAACAGTGTCATTCGACCACCAGATGCCTAACAGTTAGAAGGATCAAGTAATCTTCACAATATGGTTTGACATCCATATCAATAAAAAAAAAAAAACATATGTTGAGATTATGTGCCCAATCATTAATCTGTATATAGTTCTCTCCCAACTCTGAGGCATGTCATTATACTTCCAAGGTGCTATTGTGCTTGTGATCTCCATTTTATTTTCACTTCTTTTCTTAACATGGGCATCTAGTGGGCTAGCCTTTTTGACAGGTTTCCCTATTTGGGAACAGTGCTTTTCATATCTATTAGTACAAAGCTTATTTGGTAATTCCCCATCAGATTTAGATGGGGTTTACTTTTATAACTGAAACTCCTTGGAGGATAGATACGACATCTACAACAATTGTAACCTCTACCAGGGCAGGTTGGTCAGATTTGTGACATAGTCTAATCTCTAAAAAGGCGGTGTTGGCTCAAGGGAGGCAGCAGCACTACCAGGTATCAGTATAGTCTCCATCAAAACAGAATCTGTACGATAATTCACCTTATAATTAGCCATTGGCTGTTCATTATTATCAGTAGTTACCGCCTCTAAGAGTGATAGGGGAGATGCTGGCACAGAATCAGGTTTGGATATCTGTAATTTGAATGGTGGCTCTCACAAAAGTAATTTATTACATAGGGCTCTCTTAATTTTGTTATTTTACTCATATAGAGACCAGTATTATTGTATAAGTTAGTGCTTCTGTATTTTGTGGATAGAAAATACTCTTGAAAATTATATACATTGTCTAAGAAATTTATTCATTACCATTGATCTGGCTTCTGCAAAGCTTATTCCTTCTATGACACAGCTAGAAGTTCCTGCTCCATAATGAACACATTGCACTGATATGAAGAAGTGTCTTTGATTCCACAATGAATATTTAGCAGATACCTTGCTAAGTATCAGTGCAAAATTACTCATTTTCTTTTTCTCTACATCTTCAAGATGCAAGAACATGGCCAAGTTCTTGGCAGTCAAAACATCTCCTGGGTCTAAGTATACACCGTTTAACTTCGGGCATACAGTATACTGAGATACACTAAATACCTTATAATATCTCATGAAGTCTTATGAAGGTAAAAGTTAAAATCAGCCTTGCTTGAGGAGTAATGATGAAATTAGTTTTCTTTTTCATCCTTTCTGCTTTCACTATATCACTACAAATTTTTTTCGGACACTTTTTAAATAGTAAAATGTATTAACTAAGGCTTATGTGTTATACCTTTGGATCAGTTTGAATTTAAATGGAGCTTACATCCAACAAAGACCCCATCAAATAACTGTAAGTTTCTTTAATTCATGACTTCTACAGATTCAGTACAGAGGATTTTATCGTTGGTCTTGATAAATCTTGGGTCTTCTAACACTGAAAATAAGTCTACATCGTTTGCAGTAATTTCCAAAGTCAAATATTTTTTCATAAGTATCATATCTATGACCCCATAAATAATAAATACATTATTTATACCCTTATTTTTCCTCTGGTCTTCCGAGATGAAGGGATATAGAATTCCAATGTGGAAATACTGGAGGGAGGAGGATTCAGTGAGGAAGTCTAATTTATGCAGTGATCATCGACAAGGGGACCATGATTGAAATTTAGGTTTTAATCCATGACTAAATTTGAAGATGGCAGGATAAAAAAGACAACTTCTATATCAAAATGATTATGTGCAATTGTGCAGTGTCTTTAAAGGATATAATGGAGACAAGCTGCATAGAAAAAGATACTGCATTACACTGAAGCTATACTTTACTCAGACTTAGATGGCAAAAGTCCCAACATGGTAAAAAAAAAATAGAATATGACTATTTACATGTATTAAGCCTCAGAAATGAGAAGCAGCTTTCACAACCCCATTTGTGTTCTTGGGTGTTGTTCCATAAAGTATGAAGGCAGTGTAGCTACTCTTTACCAGAAAAGTATAAGAGGAAATAGCATACGTAACAAGGCACCCTGTGGATGCCCATAGAGCATCAAGTTTTATGAGCACTCGCTGATGAAACTTATTTTCAGGTGTGCTTCCATTAACTTGACCAGCTATAAGTGCACAGTTGGGAAAACTCCAGTATAAAAGAACTTCCTAAATGAAGAAAAGAAAAATCAAGAGATAACGAGTCAGCAGAAATCATTACAGAAAATGAGAAGTGTAAATAATTATAAGAAAAGAACTGTATTGACCAAGGGCAAACCATTATTAGTTGTAAACATTCATTAAAGACAAAAAAGTGAAATCTTCAAATAAAGTAATTGACTAATAGTAAACCATTATTTGCCATCACTCAGTTTTTCATTGCGCCATGAAGCCCCCCCCCCCCTTCAACTTCCTTAAATTGCTGGGCCATCAAAGAGGTGGGATTACAAAACGAATTTCTTCCTCTACATCCATAGAAAAACCAGTTCCTGATGATGGCTCCCTTGTCACCAAACCTGTTCCCGAAGGATAGGAGCATGAAAAGGAAAACTCCGTTGGTGTTTCTTTAGAGTCCTGAAGACTAAATGGCTGATATACTGCAAGATCCTGTAGTTGGACAGAGAGAAGAATTAGAGGAATGTGTGCTCTCCTTGAGTTGGTGATTTCATGGAAAGAGTCTCCCAAGAGGGAGTAGACAAAGGCTTTAACAATCTGTGCAATGGAGCCTAGAGGAGAGTTTTAAAGCGACACACGCTGACTGAACCCAGGAAGTGCACTAGTCTGCCCAGAGGTAAAAAATGTTGAAATACTATTATGGGGCAATCCAAATCAGGTGAAGCATCCAATTAGTGCGTCCTTGTGTAGCCGAATTTCCCTCTCTGGGACCCTGGAGTAAGGTCTTTTCATCTTCTGGGTCTAGATAATCATCCAACAAAATCTTAACTTGGTAAGGAGCCTGGTTCATCACAGTCCCACGACCTAATCTCCTTACTGCAAAGGCTTGATCTTAGTACACCTTTTCATCCACTTAGAGATATGAAAAAAGTCTTGAGCGCTTAAGCCTGCAGCCTGTGGGTCCTGATTTTAGGCAGGTTGAACATACTACAAGCAAATAAGAAAATTTGAATGGTCACAAGTCCTATCACAGGTGCCACAGCTGCTACTTTGATAGAAATATCAACTGTGGCACCAACAGTGGTTGTCAGGGTTATTACACCCCATTTGGCTATATTTACCTTTCAGTCACCCATCTATATGGTGAAAACTCAAAATCAATAAAGGTGTTGAATCTGATTAGTATCTCACAAAGAAAGGGGAGTGTTTTGCCTACCCAACTCTTTCAGGGGGAAATTGCCTTGACACTTACCACTCAAATTACCCCACCTCCCCTATTATTATTATTATTATTATTATTATTATTATTATTATTATTATTATTATTATTTTGTTATACTTATTACTTGCTAAGCTACAACCCAAATTGGAAAAGCAGAATACTATAAGCCCTAGGGGTCTTACAGGGAAAATAACCCTGTGAGGAAAAGACCTAAGGAAATAAGTGAATTATATATTGTAGGCTATAAGATGTAATGAATGCCAATATAAAATATCTTTAGATCAGTAACATTAAAACAGATCTGCCATATATAACAATGAAGAAAAATAGTGTGCCTGAGTGTACCCTCTAGCTGAGAACTCTAACCCAAGACAGTGGAAGACCGTGGCACAGAAGCTATGTGGCACTACCCAAGACTATATAAGTCTTTGGAGTGTCCTTCTCCTAGAAGAGTTGCTGACCATAGCTAAAGAGTCTCTTTTACCCTTAACAAGAGGAAAGTAGCCACTTAATAATTAGAGTGCAGTAGTTAACTCCTTTAACAAAGAAGAAGAATTTGGTTTAAAACAACCACGGCTATCCTTCCCCGAATAGAGGTAACCTTTTCTTGAAGAATATGGGATAGGACTGGATACGTGGGAGAGCTGTTACAACTCCAATCTCAGAGTGTTACTGTAAACAAGTTTTCTGATTCTCTATTCCTTCTTGCAGCACCATCTTGATAGGTTGCTTTGGGAGGTTTCTGCTTGTTTTGTCAAGTTTTGAAAGTGTCTGAGAATATGGACACTTTGCTTCTGTTTCATCGGTTGGGTTGAGTGCCTTGCCCTTTTTTGGTGGAGAATCTCGTGTCTTCCCCTCCATTTTGTTTTTGCGCTGTGCGTCCATTCCTTAGCCGCGGCCATCGCATGGCCTAAGCAGGAAGCTCATGTTTTCAATTTGTTCGGGATTTTGTAGGAATTTCTTGGCTAGTTTTGCGAGGGTGTGTTACATATATACTTTTACAACTGTAGTATGAATTTGGGTTGGACTTGTGCCTTTCTGCGTGCTTGTCTTAACCAATCATGGTCTAGGCTAGCTGTTTGTTGTTAGCTATTGACCAGGATTAGCTAATATTTACAAACCCACCTTCCCCTTTTACCACGTAACCGCATGGTTCTCGTGAGGCCGGCACACCTCCCTTGCTACTGATACATCATAGCAGAGAACTGCTGCCTTGAAGGGACTCCCTGGGAGTTTTAGATAGTGGGTTACAGTCGAGCATCTCATCTTATCTACTTAGCCATAGTTTTTGTTTAGATGACACTAGTTGAGGGGACCTGATCCCTGTGTCTACTGTTAAATGTCTTCCATTATTCGGCATTGGTTTAGATTGCAAAGACTCCCGAACTCTCTAGCCTTTCAGACTGCAAGCCTTGTAAGACACGCATCATACTTTGAGTTGCACCCAAAATCTCCTCAACCTTATGGCTTTTGGGTGAAACAATTATTAAATAGTCTGGATATAATTAAAAATAAGGTACTTCCATTCAAGGTATCATCAACGCCTCCATGGAAGTTACCAGAGATATCTTTTTGTAAATATTTTATTGGAGATAAGAAGAATATGTCAGACCTAGAAGCCAGGTCTCTTTTTAATGAACATGTTAAAGAACATAACGGATCAACTTTTATCTATACTGATGGCTCCAAATTTGATGCTGGCGTTGGATTTGGAGTACATAGTAATGGTTTTAATTGTAGAGGTGCACTTCCTTTGACCGCTTCCATATTTACTGCCGAACTGTATGGCATATTAACCGCTATTGAGAAAATAGTGTTGGAGAAGGAGGGTAATTTTACAATTTTTAGTGATGCAAGGAGTGTCCTTCAAGCTATAGAAGATTTTAATTCTAATAACCCTCTAGTTTTAAAGATTTTAGAATGGCTTTTTATTATTGGACGGAGAGGTATAACAGTTCAATGTTGTTGGGTTCCAGCACATGTAGGTGTGTCTGGGAATGAGAAGGCAGATTCACTGGCTAAGAAGGCTGCATCCGAGTTGCTGCCAAGAAGGTATCCCATTCCCTGTAATAATTTTTTACCTGAAATCAAGAAATTGGTTTGCAATAAATGGCAACAGCAATGGGATAGTCTAGGTGGGAATAAAATGCGAGAGGTAACAAATGTCATATCTCCTTGGAGGTATAATATGATGCCCCGAAAATGGGAGACGTCTCTTTGTCGTCTCTGTATTGGTCACACTCGGTTAACACACGAGTTTCTGCTGAAGGGCCAACGCCAACCGTATTGTGACGACTGTTTAGTACCTCTAACAGTGAGGCATTTGTTGACCGAATGCCCCAATTATAACAACTTAAAGAATAGATATTTGTTTGAGGCTCGAGGTGAGGGTGGCAGGTTCATCCTTGCCAAGATTCTTGGAAATGATATGTCCTATTGTGCTATTGGCATTTTTAGATTTATTTCAGAAGCAGGTCTTCTGAAAACTATTCAACTTTTATGACATTCAACTTTTATGATTTTAATTGAATACTCTTTTATTTTTTATTTTATTTTATTTTTTATTTTTGTATAGATAAATTAAATGTTACCGGCGTCAATGACCTCAGATGTCAGGATGCCTGAAAACTTTAAATCAATCAATCAACTACTCTGTTAATCCCTTGGAACGATATTAAATCTATTCTAATATTGACAGGTGGGCCTTCCTTTCCTGCCACCTTACCCTTCTAGGCTATTGTACTTAGTCTGTGGCTAAGTGACTGCCGGTTGTGAGAACTTGTTCTCTGTGCATACTTACTGTAGATCCCTTGTAACGACATTAGATAGTTCTAATACTTCAGTTAGGCTTTCCTGTCCTGCCTTTTTACCATTTTCTAAGGCTCCAGTCTGTGGCTAAGCGACTGCCAGTTGTGAGAACTTGTTTTCTGTGCATACTTACTGTAGATTTCTTGTAACGACATTAGATAGTTCTAATACTACAGTTAGGCCTTCCTGTCCTGCCTTTTTACCATTTTCTTAGGCTCCCTTCCTTCTTTCCCTATCCCTCACCCCCTGCTAGACTTGTTCTGCTTACTGTGGAACTCGGTTCCTTTGCCTAGTCCAGGTTTCCATGGCTTCTGATGAATTCTCAGTCAGTATATAGTTGGACTTTTTAGACTTTTAATCTAGCTTCGGGTGGGGGAGTGAATGATCCTAGCCTTGATTAGTTCTCTCTGCCGCCTCAGCGGCCACCTATGGGTGGACCAGCTGTCTCTTTCCCCTTGCTAGCTAGGCTACATTTTCTTTCTCTCTGTGGAACTACAGTTCCTTTACCTAGTCTGCATTTCCTGGAATTTGCGCATACCTCAATTACTATATAGCTACGCTAGCCAGCATGTTATATTTTTGTAAGCCTAACCCTTCCTAGTCAATAAAACTAGAAACCATAGGGGTTCACCTCCTTTGCCGCTTCAGCTGTTGCCCTACTTGTGCTTTCAGCTTCCTCCTCTTAGGCTATGTATTTCTTGCTATGGAGTCATTGCTCCTCTGCTTGGTCAAAATCTCCCATGCTGAAGTGATTACTATTCGGCCATACTTTCCCAATCTGCCGGCTTGAGTACTTATAGTCATAAATGTGAGTTGGCTAGGGGTCCCTTTCTCCTTTGATTAAGAAGAGAACACTCACCTTGCCACCTTAGCTGTAGCCTTAAACTTATCGACTGCGTCTATACCCTTCCTCCATATCTGAGGAACACTATCCTGTAAAGTTGGTTGATTGGATACCTCCTAGTTGTCAGGATTTTCATCGAATTTACGAATGTGGCATCCCGGCCATGTTAAATGGCTATCATTTTTTTTAAAAATGTTAATCCCCTTTTCATTAATCTAATGTTAACAAATAGACTCATTTATTGACTGCCTACCATTGGTCTGTACTCCGTGGTCTTGTTCCCTATAGGATCGTCTACTTTTTGTTGACTTAGCAATGCCACTGTCGCATTGTGTCAGCAGACCTATGGGTAAAGAAAGGTTAGTATATAGATCCATGGTTGCTATGAATAGCTGCTGCCTTGGGCACAGCTGCTGCTGCTGCCTCAGGTACAGCTTCTGCCAACTTCGTCAGAGTGGTATCTGTTTTTGCCACCTTAGGTTGTCTAGGCGACCGATTTAGGGGAAACGGTGTTCTATTGGTATGAACCTTTCTTTCCTTATTCTACCACACTTTAAGAATTCATATAGAATTCTGAGCTGTTTGGCACGAGCCTCCATTGTAGTGTAGCTTCAGCTGTAGCTAAATTAGGTAGAAATTTTCAAAATTGAAAATAAGAAAAAGAATATATTGAAAATTTTTTGAAGTATAAAGATACATACAAATTTTGGTGTGTTAAAAAGTACTCATTAAAAATTTTCTATCTTTACAAGTTGCTGACGACATGGAGTGTGCAACAGTAACCGGCACCAGACTGGTCAAGTTGCTCTGCGGCCACAAGACCTGTAGGAAATATGCGGACTGCTATGTTTCCAAAGGTTCCTTTTCTATCTGAGAACTTTTAAGGACGGCTATTCTGCATGCCAAAGAAAGATTCGAGCGCTCTTCAAACTATACTGGACTTGTCCCCTCTAAACAGATTATTCAGAATGACAAGTTCCAGATGCTAACTATCTCGCATATACGGACCCTACTACCCCAGGGGCCTACACCATCTCCATAGATCTTACCGACACTTATTGGCATCTTCTGATAGGTCGGCACTTCTCCTTCTACCTTGGTTCCAGACTGGCAAGAAAGGCCTACGTATTCAAAGCTATGCCCTTCGTTGTTAGCATATCTCCAAGTATTTTCACAAAATTAGTCGAGATCTTTGTCCAACAACTCGGGAACAAAGATCATCAATTGATGGTACATCTCGACGACTGGTTAGTCTGGGCTTTCAACAAAGTCGGAATGTCTTCTAGCAGTTCTGGAAGTTATGAAATTTCTAGTCCCTGGGCTTCCAAATCAACCTCGAAAAGTCCAGGCTATCTCCAGCTCCAGAATTCCAGAGGCTAGGCCTGTACTGGAACCTGAAGTCACATATCCTCTCTTTACCTCAGGGGAAGAGGAGAGAAATAGCAAGTTCAGTCAGGTGTGTACTTCAGCCGAAAACAGTCACCAGACGTTACCGGGAAAGAGTAACTCGCTACAATTTCCAGCGGTGACAAATCCAATATTGAAATTAAGTCTCAAGGATGCCAACAGAGTCTGGAGAAGAAAGGCATCGAATACTTGGAGAGATCTTCGCCACAAATCCTTGGCTTTACGGAGCAAACAGTTCAAGCCATGGTCCACTGCCAAGAGCTTGTCGACTCATGTCCCTCTTCAGTTTCCTCCTCCATTGGTGACAATCCACACGGATGCCTCGGAGCAGGGGTGGTGGGGGGGGGGAGCATACCCCTACCAAGAAGATATAGGGACAATCGTCAATCACATTTCAAAAATTCCATATCAACATTCAGGAAGCAATGGCGGTGTTCCTTTCTTTGAATAGACTGAACCCAAAGAAAAAATCATCACATTAAATTAGTTCTCGACAGCAAGATTATAGTCCACTGCATCAACAGACAGGGTTCAACCATTTAATATTAGCCATTCTCACTTTGTCAAAGCGGAGAAATTGGCATCTCTTCACGTTTCACTTAGAAGGAGTTCGCAATGTGACGGGGACGCCCTGTCAAGATTCAAACCTCTGAAAACAGAATGGTCTCTAGATGCAAAATCATTCTTGTTTCATTCCGGAGCAAGTCCCAGTACTGCAAATAGATCTCTCTGCAACAAGCTTCAACAAGAAACTTCCCCGGTATGTAGCACCAAATTTGGATCCGGAAGCAGTTGGAATAGATGTGATGTCACTGGATTGGAATCTGTGGTTTCACATCCATCTCTTTCCACCGTTCAACCTCCTGAAAGTCCTGAACAAACTACAGACCTTCAAAGGGACAGCAGCATTAGTGGCCCCAAATTGGCCCTAGAGCCATTGGTACCCTCTTGTTCTGGAACACAAACCTCATCAGATCCCCCTGTAAACACCAGTGCTGTCCTAGGATGTTCAACAGAAGACGGTCTTTGCTTCCTCCTAGAAAACGAAAAACCTTCAGCTCATGATTTTCTCACCCTAGCTGCTAAAAGAAAATTCGGAGTTTCGAAGGAAAGGATTGATTTTATAGAAGAATACAAGTCCGCTACTACAAAAACGCAATACTTGTAGGAAAAAGTGGGTAGAGTGTTAAAGAACACAAGCCCTCTTCAATTACTATGGACTTCTGTATTTCCTTCTTTATTTCACTACATGAATGAGGTTTAGCCTCTACAACTATTTCCTCATGTAAATCAGCCCTGACCAGACCTATCGTTTACGCTTTTGATATAGAACTCAAAAGCGAACTATTCAATAAGATCCCGAAGGCTTTTGCTAAATTGAAACCAAATGCTCCTCCCAAATCCATCTCATGGTCGTTGGACAAGGTCTTGCAATTAGCCTCCTCAGTCGATAATTATTCTTCTTCTTTGAGGAATCTTACTAAAAAATCAATCTTTTTACTTGTAATGGCTTCTGGTGCTAGAATCAGTGAGATTGTGGCATTATCAAGGGATGATGGCCACATCGAATTCTCAGAATCGGGAGAAGTAAACCTTTACGTAGATCCGGCATTCCTGGTAAAAAAATTAACCTGCCACCAAACGTTGGGGGCTCTGGAAAATCTTTCCGATAAAGGAAGACCCTTCTCTGTGCCCCATGGAATGCCTTAAGGCTTACCTGTCAAAGAGTGAGGCCTTTAAAGATGGACAACTTTTTAAAGGGGAAAC
>NC_090725.1:235087798-235097798 GCF_036898095.1 Palaemon carinicauda | reverse complement strand
ATGGTGCCAAAGATTAATATCTAGATCAGGAATAAGAAATTTAATAGACCATAAGTTTCTGTCCAACAAATTAAGATGAGAATCAGCAGGTGAACACCAGACAGGAGAACAATACTCAAAACAAGGTAGAATGAAAGAATTAAAACACTTCTTCAGAATAGATTGATCACCGAAAATCTTAAAAGACTTTCTCAATAAGCCAATTTTTTGTGTAATAGAAGAAGACACAGACCTAATATGTTTCTCAAAAGTAAATTTGCTGTCAAGAATCACACCTAAAATTTTAAGAGTCATACAAATTTATAGAAACATCAATACTGAGATCCGGATGTTGAGGAGCCACTGTCCTTGGCCTACTTACAATCATACTTTGAGTTTTGTTAGGATTCAACTTCATACCCCATGATTTGCACCATGCACTAATTTTAGCTAAATCTCTATTAATGGATTCACCAACCCCAGATCTACATTCATGGGATGGAATTGATGCAAAGAGAGTTGCATCATCTGCATATGCAACAAGCTTGTTTTCGAGGCCAAACCACATGTCATGTACATATAGTATGAAAAGTAATGGGCCAAGAATACTACCCTGTGGAACACCGGATATCACATTCCTATTCTCACTATGGTGCCCATCAACAACAATTCTTTGAGATCTATTCCTTAAAAAATCAATAATAATGCTAAGAAACGACCCACCCACTCTCAACTGTTTGAGTTTGAAAATAAGGGCCTCATGATTAACACGGTCAAAGGCAGCACTAAAATCATGGCCAATCTTACGAACTTCCTGACCATAATCAAGGGATTTCTGTACAGCATTGGAGATTGTAAGAAGGGCATCACATGCTCCAAGGCCTTTACGAAAACCAAATTGCAAACTAGGGAATAGATGATTACTTTCAGCAAACCTATTAAGACGTTTTGCCAGAAGACGCTCAAAAACTTTAGATAATATGGGAGTTATGGAAATTGGGAGGTAATCAGTGGGATTTGAGCTACCACAAACACATTTACATAGAGGAGTAACATTACCAACCCTCCAACAAGTGCTAAAAGCTCCTCTTCTCGTTAACTTGCGCAAAATAACAGATAACTTTGGAGCTAAGAAATCTGCTGTCTTTATAAAAAACAAAGGAAAAATACCATTTGTGTCTACACCTCCATAAGGATCAAGGTCCATCAACAGAGCTTTAATCTCACGAGATTGAAAAGCTTAACTAATTAGTTTAGCCTCAGGAAAACATGAATGAGGAAGTTCTAGTTTTTCATTACTATGTTTACTGTCAAAAACATCAGCCAAAAGGGTTGCCTTTTCCTTTGGACAGTGAGTGACAGAGCCATCTGGTTTAATAGCCCAGCGGCATAGTAAGAAATATGAAACCAATTGTTCAAATTGTTCTAAAAGCACCAAAATTGGCACACATGTGGATTAATACATTCTGAACAATTTTGGATATGGAGGCATTCAAGATTCTCCCCGTAGCACATTTGGCGGCCATTTTTCAAAATGGCCGCTATTTACCGTTAGCGTCATTGAATATGTACCATAATTTGTCTTTTTGTGGATGCTAAAGGTGATAAGTGTGCTAGAGGTGATAAGTATTGTACAATTACACATACTTCTGTGCTTACCAAATAATTTGGCTACCATTTCACAAGAAAATGAATTTTACTTTGCAGCGGCAGCGTTGGTGGCAGTGACGGCGGCTGCAGTAATAGTATAGTGTTGATAGTCATGGTGCTTGTAGTAGTAACTTGTGGTAACATGGTGGTGTTTTGTGTCTTTGCAGGTGAGGCAGCAGCAGCACCACCTGACATCAGAGACGCGTTGTTCCAGACTGCAGCCATGGCAAAGAAGTTCCAACTGGTCGATACTTTTGAGCAACGTACTCCCACAACACCTCCTGAGACAAACTGGAAGCTGTGTCTTGTATGTCAAGAGGAGACAACAGAGTCACTTGTCTGCCCAGTACTGTCTAAACGCCGAGACCCTGGGAGTGGATACACGACAATGGCTGCAAACTTGGTCAAATTTGATGAACTCGGAGAACTGCCAAGAACTGTTCAGTTACAGAGACTAGATGAAGGACAAGGTGTTGAGGCGACAATGGTTGCCCACCAGGCCAAGTGGCATAAAACATGTATGCTCAAATACAATAACACAATGCTACGAAGAGCAGAGAAGAGACGCATCGCAAGCAGCTCAGCATTTGTTGAGGCCTGTGAAAACACATCATGGGCTGCATACCATGCAAGGCACCAAGATCCAAAGCAACCAGTCATCACACCAACGTCCCTGCTTCCCTTGTTCCAGGAGAGTGCTCACACTGTGGCAATGATCAGACACTCTATTGATGTAGTCAGGAGTGCAGTTAAACATCTCAACCCAGGCCAAACTCCAGTTCTGACTTGCGACCAGCCACTATTCACTCTAGCAAAACAGATCCAGTGGAAGTGGCCAAACACATATGGAGAAGACCAACTGGTGGTGATGTTTGGGGGGTTGCATATTGAGATGACGGCACTGAAGACCCTGGGTGACTGGTTGCAGGGAAGTGGGTGGACCCAAGCACTGGTACAAGCAGAGATCACAACTGAAGGAATAGCAGACTCATTTCTTCGAGCAGCTCACGTCACACGCACCAGAAGAGCACACCAAGTCACAGCGGCTGCGTTGTATAATCTCCAACGGCGTGCCTATGACAAGTACAGCACCACCAATACAGAAGATGATGAGCACCCTGAAAGCTTCGAAGACTGGTGCAGTCAGAGAGAACAGAGTTATCCGCAGTTTCAGTACTGGTCAACAGTCTTGGCACTGGAGCTGTCCACTCTGATCTATGTGCGATCTCTGAGAGAAGCCAATTTTAGCATGTACGTGGATGCTCTGACAGAACTGGCTCCGTGGTTCTTCGCACTAGACCACACGAACTATGCCCGATGGATACCAGTGCATCTACGGGACATGGCAGAACTGGCAAACAAACATCCAGACGTCTTCACAGAGTTTAGCAAGGGACACTTCACAGTCCAGAAGACCAAGAGGATCTTTTCAGCAATCCCTCTTGACCAAGGACATGAGCAGAACAACGCGTATGTCAAGGGTGATGGAGGAGCCATCGGCCTCACAGACAATCCAACTGCACTGAGGCGCTGGATGGTTGCCGGACCGGAGGTTGCTAGAGTGATTGTGGAATTTGACGACTTCAATCTGCATCCACACGATCAAGAGGAGACACGTCACCACGAAGAGACACCAAGTGTGCAGAACACTTTTGCCAGAGATGTGCGCTCACTCGTGGCCGTCATTGAAGAGCTGGGCAACCCTTTCGAGGAGGACAGTCAGGACTTGCTGGTGCTCGACACAAAGGAGATCGCAGACCCTGCAGTCATAGAAACAGTCCGTAACGCCAAGCAGATTGGCCAAGACCAGTTTGAAGCATTCTCAAAGGAATGCATCGTGGACAGAACCAAGTCCATTGAGGTGGCAATCCACCGGAACAAGCTACCACTGTTTGCGACCAAGAGAGGACCCAATATACCCAAAGGAAAAGAACAGGTCAAATCTCTGAAGAATGATGTTGCGCTCTTCGCACGATTATATATCGGCTGCCAGACCCGTGATGGGAATCTAGAAGAGTTCTTCAGGCATGAAAATCAGCAATGCCCTCCAGCTTTATCTGACGGAGGGAGACTGTACCTAGGGAGCAAGAGTGACTTGCTGGTGTGCCTTGAAGGCCATGCTGAGCCTCAGTTTGAAGCTCCTACTGTCACTGCTGTTGTCCTCGATGGAGCAGTAATCGTACAGATGTTGAAGCCGGGTACTGCCAACACGTTCGAGGAATATGCACAGCAAGTGTTCATCCCATACGTTGTACAACATTTCCAACATGTATCACGTCTTGACCTTGTGTGGGACAGCTACAGAGCAGATTCCCTGAAGGCATCAACCAGAGAACAGCGTGGAAAGGGAGTACGTCGGCGTGTTGTCGACTCAGCAGTCATACCAGGAAATTGGCAAAGTTTCCTGCGAGTTGATAGCAACAAAGTGGAGCTCTTCAGCTACCTCTCCACCATGCTTGCAGAGTCCTTTCAAGAAGAAGGCAAGGAACTGGTCGTCACTGATGGGGAGCAGGTGATCTGTGTTCCACAGCAAGAGGATGTCAACTCACTCGCACCATGCAACCAAGAAGAGGCAGACACCCGCATGATGCTACATGTAGCACATGCTGCACAACATGGTCACCACCAGATACAGGTTCGAACAGTAGACAGTGACGTCGTGGTCCTAGCAGTGATGGTAGTCCAGAAACTACCAGCTGGAGACGAACTCTGGGTAGCCTTTGGGACAGGCAAGAACTACCGCTACATTGCAGCCCATGAAATAGCTTCCTCCCTTGGTCCAGAGAAGGCATGTGCTCTTCCAATGTTTCATGCCATCACAGGGTGTGATACTGTGTCAGCCTTCGTCGGACATGGGAAGAAATCTGCCTGGGCAACATGGAACACGCTGCCAGAACTCACTGATGCCCTGCTGAGTCTGGCAAATGCACCCACAAGCATCCAAGAGGATACAATGCATGTCATCGAGAGGTTTGTCATACTCCTATATGACCGCACAAGCAAATGCAAGGACTTCAACAAGGCGAGAAAGCAGCTCTTTGCAAAGACGAACTCTGTTCAGAACATCCCGCCAACCTACGCTGCTCTGGAGCAGCATGTGAAGAGATCTGCCCTTCAGGGTGGTCATGTCTGGGGCCAGGCATTGGTACCAACGCCCGTGCTCCCTCCACCAACAGACTGGGGCTGGCATCGGAGTGATGATGGGCTCTACACACCACTCTGGACCACACTCCCTGAGGCATCCAAGGCCTGCTATGAGCTGGTGTCTTGCGGATGCAAGAAAGGCTGCAAAAACCGCTGCAAGTGCAAGAACGCTTCACTGCAATGCACTGGTCTATGTTTCTGTGAAGGCGAATGCCAGTAGATTGGGACAGAAAACTTGCTAACCAACATTATGATCTGTAGACATTCATAATTCTGGTGACCAGATTTGAAAAGTTCGGAATCATAATTAACATAGTGTGGCAAAATCTACGTTATTGTATTACATGTATGTACTGCAGGATTACACAAGTACTGTGCCTAGAGACTGGGCTTTTGGTCGACTATATAACTACAATCTGACCATACTGTAAACTTCCCGTACTCTGTGTATTATTTTGACTAGCAATTTTGCCAGCAATTTGAAATAAAAAAGCAACTTGAGCAATTAAAGTGTGTTCCTGAAATCAGGTACTGGTTATTAGAGGTATTATGTCATTGAGTATTGAAATCTTCATCAAATGTCCACTTTTTCCACAAAATGGCGGCCAGTTTGGGGGCCATTTTTGAGAAGATTCATCTAAATATCTGTTAAACATTTATTGATGTTAATTCTGATGTAAAAAAAGGGAATTTTGGCCCATCTAGCACCAAACTAACGACACATAATGAAGTCTATGTAATGACGCTAATGTTAAATGGCGGCCATTTTGAACAATGACCGCCATATCTTCCTAAGGGCTAATCTTGAATGCCTCCATATCCAAAAATGTTTAGAATATATTAATCTACATGTGTGCCAATTTTGGTGCTTTTAGACCAATTTGAACAATTGGTCTGCTATGCCGCTGTACTATAAGTAAAGAAGGAACTGTTGCATCTACACCAAAGAGTGTAGATTTAAGGGTAGACCACCATTTATGTTCCTAAGTTGTATCAGAAAGGGTTTCTTTTATGGTTAAATTGTACTCCTTTTCAGTTGAGGCATAAACTCTCTGAGCAAAGCTCGAAGCTGAGTATAGTTATTCCAGGTCAAATCTGATCTGTTACCCTTCCAGAGATGATAGACCTCTTGCTTCTTCAAATAAGCACGTCTACAATCATCTAAAATGCCTTCAGACCAGGATTTTTCTTATAACAAAAGTAAATACAAGATAAATGTAAAGGAGAAAATACACAAATATATACAGTACAACATTTACTAACCTCAGCAAGGCCTTTGAAACAGTTGCCAGCAAGCTTCTATAGAAGATACAGTACTCGTAAAACATGAAGGTCCATGCATATTTCTCGAAATGCTTCAGCTTTTTCATTCCAACATGGAAGCAAAAGACCATATTGGTGTCTCAGAATCTTCATCCTCCCCTGTGGAAAGGGGAGTAAAGCAGGTGTATGTTCTGGTCCCTGTTCTTTTCTATCTGTTCATCACTTCAATAATGACTTTATTATAGGAAAAGCTTTAGAGAAGAACAACATAAAAGAATGTCAGATATCGGGGAGAATGTTGCTAACGATTTCTCTCGGTAAAAGTTGAATTATTGGCTTAGTTGCAACTTCAGGAAAGTTTCAATTGTTCAATCTGGACCCAATTATGTCGTCTTATGTTAAACGTTATCTGTAAAACTTGGTGTGCACAAAGGGAATGTATAAAGTCAGGGTTTTCAATGTTTAAATTTATAAAAGCCATCCTGGATTGGAACACACTAACAATTTGTGAAACAAAATCAAATTTTATTGCTGGAAAGGAACTTAAATTGCATTTTTCAATAGCAGCAATTGCAATTTTGCACAAAGATAACATGGTTTCATGTTACGTAGGACCCAATGATCAGAGATGGTAATAAACCATCAGTTATTGTCCTTAACTATGAAAGGAACATTTGTTGGAACTAGATGAAGTATTTGAAAACAAAGAGTTCTTCGCCTATTACTTTTTATACTATATTTGCTTTTGAAAGTAAGTTTATTGCTTATTCAGACGAAACTATTCTTCTTACATCAATCTCATTTCGTGAATGTAGCATGAAGTTGCCGAAACTCAACAAATCTAGCTAAGATTACTGCATGCCACAAATTATAGCTTAGTACTCTAATACTAACAAATTTCGAAGTATGAATGGTAAGAGATCTAGGACATTAGCTCCTACTACCCTGATATTTTGATTGAATTCAGGTCCTCATATACTATATAGAAGTAGTCCTATTATTAATTAAATTAATTTTAACTGTCTTGCCTTTCCTTTCATGAATTTCACTTTTACAAAGTATTTCAAAAGTTTTATATTGGCTGACTAAAATTGAGGAACAATCTTCATAACTTGGTGCTAATGCTTTATAAATGAACAGGTAGAGTAAGTCTGATTTCATAGTTTATATGTTGCCTATCTTTTTTAAAAGTGTATGATTTCCTCTTCAGTCTCTTTCGTAGTGATCTGTTTTCCTCTTTAATGGGGCTTTTGGCCTTGTAGCAGTCTGCTTTTTCAACTAGGGTTGTAGCTACCTAATCAATAAGCTCCCCAAATCAGGTAATTAGTAACATCTGTGACTAACCGATTTCTGTGCAGCAATAAAATCACCATGCATATGAAATATTGTCAGGCAGTCTCGAGATTATGCCAAGCCCATTTTAACAAACAAACAAACATACAGTCATTACCATCCATTTCACAATAGGATTCTAATTAAACGTATATCACGTGTAAAGAAATGTCCCTAATTCAGCAAGTCCACAAAATCTACCTTTGAAAAATGTTCTAGAGCACAATGTAATAGTATTGTTGACCAATCACCTACATCTTGAGAGGAATATCAATGAATTTTATTATGGTACAATGGTCTGTAAAAACCTGCACAGAACAAGAAGCTGTCCGTTTAGAGACAGCTCCTTTCAGGGGAAGAAAGTGTAGACTTAATAAATAAGTAGGTATGCCTGTAAATGTATGATAATTTTGCAATTACATAATGGGGTATGGATAGTATACTATGATTAAAATGTTTAAATGATAATTTAATCTTCGGCATAATGTGTCAAGTACTGTAGTCTCAATCTGATCAAAATGTTTCAGTTCGAGAACCTCCAAGTCCGCCGTGGTTGAACATCAGTAAGAATACATATCCAGTGGTTGGCTACTACCTGGAATTACACTGCCGAATTCTAGATGATAACTACAAGTCACAGCCCACTTTTGATTGGATTCAACCCATGAGAGATAATGTGAGTACCTAGGGGAGAGAGAGAGAGAGAGAGAGAGCCTTACCTTACCTTACCTTATTGCCTTATTTTTTGTTTGGGTTCCCCCAGGTCCCTCAGTGTGAGGCACCTCGTATATCCACCAGAGAGTTGCTAATGCATCTTCCGGTGTATTTTGCATCTTCCAGTCTTGGATGGTCTGGGATGCATCTTAGGTATTTATCGAGCTTATTCTTAAACACATCTACGCTCACTCCTGATATGTTTCTTAGATGAGCTGGCAGCACATTAAATAGTCGCTGCATTATCGATGCTGGTGCGTAGTGGATTAATGTCCTGTGCGCCTTTCTCAGTCTACCTGGAATATTTTTTGGCACTATTAATCTATCTCGGCTTGCTCTTTCTGATATTTTAAGATCCATGATGTTTTCAGTAATTCCTTCTATTTGCTTCCATGCTTGTATTATCATGTAGTGTTCTCTTCTCCTTTCTAGACTGTATAGTTTTAAAAATTGCAGTCTTTCCCAGTAGTCAAGGTCCTTAACTTCTTCTATTCTAGCAGTATAGGACCTTTGTACACTCTCTATTTGCGCAATATCCTTTTGGTAGTGTGGGTACCATATCACATTGCAGTACTCGAGTGTACTACGCACATAAGTTTTGTAAAGCATAATCATGTGTTCAGCTTTTCTTGTTTTAAAGTGTCTGAATAACATTCCCATTTTTGCTTTACATTTAGCCAACAGTGTTGCTATTTGGTCGTTGCATAACATATTCCTATTTAAAATTACACCAAGGTCTTTAATTGCTTCCTTGTTTGTGATTGTCTCATTATTAGGTCCCTTGTATGCATACACCATTCCTTCTCTGTTTCCATAATTTATTGATTCGAATTTATCGGAGTTAAATACCATCCTATTTATCTCCGCCCATTCATATATTTTGTTTAGATCTCTTTGTCGTGAGTTCCTATCTTCATCACAAGTAATTTCTCTACTTATTCTTGTGTCATCGGCGAAACTTCTCACTACGGAGTTTTCAACATCACAGTCTATGTCTGAGATCATAATAACAAACAGCAGTGCAGCTAATACCGTACCTTGTGGCACACCCGATATTACCTGGGCTTCATCTGATTTCTCGTTATTTGCAACCACTATCTGTTTTCTGTTTTGCAGGAATTCTTTTACCCATTTTCCTATCTTTCCCACAATATTATGCTTTCTCATTTTTTTCTCCAATATGTTATGGTCTACCATGTCAAAGGCTTTTGCAAAATCTAGATAGATCACATCTGTGTCTTTTTCATTTATCATATTTTTGTATATGTTTTCATAGTGTGCTATCAGTTGGGTCTGTGTACTTTTTCCAGGTACGAAACCGTGTTGACCCATATTAAACAAATTATTTTTTACCAAATGTTTCATTATTTTCTTTTTTATTACCCTCTCATACACTTTCATAATATGTGATGTTAGACTAACAGGTCTATAATTGCTTGCCTCTAGTCTTGATCCACTTTTGAAGATAGGGGTTATATAACCTAATTTATGTTTAACATATATCTCGCTCATATCTACACTCTGTCTTAGCAGTATTGCAAGCGGCTTCGCGATAGTATTTGCAGTTTTTTTTAACAAAATCTCTGGAACTCCATCTGGTCCGGCTGCCGATCCATTTTTAATTTCGTTTATAGCCATGACAATATCTGCTTCATTAATATCTATATCCGTTAGATATTCAACATTTTCTTCTCTCATTTCTGTTTCATTATTCTCATTCGCAATTCTTGCCGTGAACTCACTCTTATATTTTTCTGCTAATATGTTGCATATTTCCTTTTTTTCATTCGTTAGCCGTCCTTCAATTCTTAGAGGGCCTATTTCTATTCTCCCTTTATTCATCTTTTTTGCATAGGAGTAAAGTACTTTGGGGTTTCTTTTTATATTTTGAAGTGTCCTTTCTTCTAAGTCCCTTTTT
>NC_090725.1:235032798-235082798 GCF_036898095.1 Palaemon carinicauda | reverse complement strand
GCCGTAACCTACGCCAAACAAGGATGTTCACGGCGATAAAAATTATCACCGTTACACACAAACTAGCCAGTATTATGGGGTGAAGAATCTCTTTATAAGTCGGTGACAGGTGGTCCTTTTCGGTAAGTTTCATCAACCGCTTTGCCACACTTCCGTTGTAGGGGAGAGGAAGTGCGGGCATTGTAGAGGTCCACGTGAAGTTCGCGAAGTAAGCTCGTTCTCTGATGATTGTCCATAGACCAGTCACCATGGAATTCGGGGAAGTCCCGATACAGCCATCTGCGGCGACGAAGATGTGGTTGAAGGATGTGGATCCGTCAGGGCATGATACATTGAAGCCGTCCTTGTCGTATCGTATCCACGAGCCATTATTTAGTCTGCAATTGAATTCTTTATTGTCAAAGGGATAAAGCTTATCCAGACAATTTTCACTTGTATGGGAGAGAGCACCGTCTAGCACTATACCTAACTCGCATGAATCCATTAAGTTTTTACGGAATTCAAATGAGTCAGCTGTACATATTTTTCTATCCATTGCGTCTGAACAGTGAGTTAATTGATTTAAGTCTTTAATGACCGTATATGTTTCCTTGTCTGGGGAAATCAATACGTGTCCTGTCAAACTGGATATTACTGGATTTGAGTGATTCGTCATGAAAGTCGGAAATGGTGATATCCTGTAAGATTGCCAGGCATCAGAAGAATCAAAGGGAATTGTAATCCTAATCTTGTTATTATCTACGTTTACTGTAATTAGGCTGTAATAAAATTCTAACCTATGTTCGTCTAACAAAGGAACATAGCCTAGTTTATCCCTTCCGTTCTCCAGAGCTAATTTTAAGTAACGTATAGGCAACAAATGGGGCGACAATACACCTTTAGTTGCTAACGTGATAGCTTCTACATAATCCTTGGATTTCTCAATGAAATGTGCAATTCTGTTATGTATGTGATCTATCTTTGAATCATAATACGTTAATGTTGCTAACAAATCCTGTACTTCCATAATTTGAACGATATTATCTGAATGTTCATTTAACAAATCCATAATTTTATTGATTGAAGCTAACTGATCTCTTAGTTCTGACATAATCAATTCATCTTTATGAGTCAAGAACTCAATTTTCTTATTTTGATTACTAATTTTAAGACGATTGGAAAGTCCTAAACCTAAACTTGCAACAGACCCAAAGATGCTTAATGCAGCATAAATGAACGGATTCCGTCTTTCTTTATGTTCGTGTCCTACAGTCCACATCAAAAGGTCATAAGCCAAAGATCCTGTCTCTCCAGTCTTATTTTTCAAGTCATCAGATAGCATCTCTGCAACTTTTAATGTTGATCCAAGCAAACTCTTAGTAGTCAAATGAAAATGTCTCCTATGCAACTCATCCAATGATGCAGAAAACCTTGAAATGGCGGTTCTTAAGCTAGTGACATCATTCTCTTGAAGAAAAATTGCTTGCATATGCACTTCGACAATTACGTTGGTTGATGTAATAAAAATGTCTTCTTGTCTTTCAACTATATTGCCATATTTAAAATATATATTCTTAGTCTTAGAACTCATCCCATACGAGAAAAATGTCTGAGCGAACAATATCACTCCCAACAACAAAAAATTCATCTTGGAAACCTGTAACGAGAAAAAATATATGTAATTACTCCTGTATTAAAAAGAAAACTTTTAGTTACACAAAATAAAATTTTTCCTCACTTCTTTTCCTCTCTTTTCTTTTTAATTTCTTATGTGAGACAATGGTACTATTCTCTCATCCGTGGGTTGGGCTACGTTTTGAATTCTAAACCTATTGGCCGTTAATGTTTCCAAAATGTTAAATGGGCCTTCAAACTTAGGTGTTAGTTTATAGTTGAGCCCTTTTCTGACATTGATTTGAATATAGATGTTATCACCCACGGTATATGTTTTAGTTGGTTTCGCTATTTTATCATGATTCCTTTTCATTATGATTTGTGATTCTTCTAAATTCTTTCGAAGGATATCATATCGACTTATACTTGCATTTATACATTCTTTTAAAGGATTTGATAGATTAGTTGTAGGCGTTAATACATGGAAAGGTGTTCTAACTGGGGTACCATACAATGCTTCATGCGGTGACATTTTAATTGATATATGATATGAATGATTCAGAGTACTCAGTGCCGCCGGTATTGCAATATCCCAGTTGGGGTCTGATCCCCCTAGTGTTACCCTCAATATATTTAATATCTTTCTATTTGCTCTTTCCACTAGCCCATTCGACTCTGGGTGATATATCATGGTATTAATCTTCTTTATGTTGAGGAATTCACACAATGAGGTAAGAAAGTGATTATTAAATTCACCACCCGAGTCTGAGATTATCATGTGTGGAATTCCATGTTTACAAATGTAACACTCGTAAAACTTCCTAGCGCATTCAATCGCAGTTTTAGTTTTAAGCGCTATTAGTTCTGTATATCGAGTTAAAGCATCTATAATTACTAAGAGGTGCTTATTTCCTCTGTCTGACTCGTAAAATCCTGTTAACAAATCTAAATGTATTCTTTCAAAGGGTTGATTGGGAACAGGATAAGCTCCTAGGCTAACAGGTGTTTTCGTATGCCCTTTGTTTTCCTGACATGTGCGACAATTAGCTATGTGTCTTTTTATATCTGTAAGCATTGTATGCCAATAAAACAATGATTTGGCTTTCTGTGACATTAATGAGAACCCAGGGTGTCCATGTAATGGATTTGAATGCAACCAATTCAGGACAGTGGAAATAAGAGAGATTGGTACTACTACCTGGTCGTTAGTTACATGTGGTGTATTGCGGGTTTTCCTTGTCACAGTCCTACACAGAATATTATCTTTGATTATATAATTCTGCTGCTTATACTTTATATATTCTTTTTCTTTATGATTGCCTTTCAAAGCATTTATAATTGTTTCTATTTTCTGATCTTTTCTTTGCTCAGTCTGTAACAATTCAGCACTCCAGCCTAAATCTTCTTGTTCAGATATTGTTTTTACAATAGGCATGGATGTTGATATATCTATTAATTCAGCTAAAGACTCCGTACAAGATGACACGGGGTTGCGTGATAATGCATCCGCAATGATATTTGCTTTCCCAGGTAAATACCCGATTCTTGCGCCAAAATCTTGAATGATTAAATGCCACCGAGTTCGTTTAGGGCTGTGATTGAAGCCTTTAAAGAACTCTGTTAGTGGTTTATGGTCAGTAAGAACCTTAACGGGATAACCGTAAATTATGAACTTAAAATGCACTAGCGAATTAACAATAGCTAGTCCTTCCTTGTCTATTACTGCATACTTACTTTCGGAAGTTCTCAATTTTCGAGAATAGAAAGCTATCGGGAAAAACTGTTTATCATATTGCTGAAGCAATACCCCTCCTACTCCTAAGTCTGAGGCGTCTGTTGCAATGAAGAATTCCTTACCGAAGTCAGGAAATTTTAAGATAGGAGAACTACACAGTTCATCTTTCAAAGTATTAAACGCCTGTTGATGTTGCTCAGACCATATGAAATCTACGCCCTTCTTCGTAAGATCAGTTAAAGGAGCGGCTATTATTGAATAGTTGCGTATAAAACGCCTGTAATATCCACTACAACCCAGAAATTGCTGTATTCCCTTGACATTAGTAGGTATGGGAAAATTACGTATAGCCGACACCTTATCATGGACTACTTTAAGACCTTGGCTTGACACCATGAAACCCAAATATATTAATTCTGTTTTGAAAAATTCACACTTACTAATCTTTACCCTTAAGTTATGTTGTCTTAATCTCTGTAGTACTAGTTCTAGCTTACGTAGATGTTCTTCTAAGGTGTTGGAAAAGATTACAAGATCATCCATATAGGCATGCAATATATCCCCTAACAAGTCTCCAAACACTATGTTAATCATTCTTGTAAATGTTATAGGAGCACAACGTAAACCAAAAGGCATCCGTAAAAATTCATAATGTCCCCTGGCTGTGCTGAAGGCTGTGTATGGGATACTATCTTCTTCTAATGATATCTGGTGAAAGCCTTTAAGTAAGTCCAAACTGGTAAAATATTTATTCTGACCTAACAAAGACAAAATATCGTCTGTACATGGCACTGGGAATCGATCAGGGATCGTTTCCTCGTTTAGACGACGAAAATCGACGCAGATACGCCATGTTCGATCTTTTTTCGGTACAACTATTAAAGGAAAATTATAAGGGCTATTTGATTTTCTAATGACTCCTTCCTCTAACATTTTACCTACTTCATCATTTATTTCATTCTGGAATTTCATAGGGAGTCTGTACGAGGGTACATATATAATTTTTTTCTTCTCTTTTAACCTTATTTGATGCTCGATCACATCTGTTTTTCCTAAGGATCCATCCGTAGTGGAAAAGACATCTGTATATTTAGTTAAAAGTTCAAAAATTTTCTGCTGAATTTCTTCGTCTTGAATGTCCTTACTGATTTTATTTTTAATAGATCGTAAAAGGGATTCATCCGCAACTGATTGAGAGTAATTGATTTCAGCAACGGTAAGAATACGATGTTTATAAACTTCTACATCCAAGATATGTTGATTTTTGTGAATTACTAAAGTGTTATTTAAATGATTACAGACTTCGATATTACATTGCTGATGTGAGCCTACTGTATAAATAGCTTGTGTGACAGACAATCCGTTAGTTTTCAAAGTATCGGAAAGGATTAATATTTCAGATCCCGGTAGTGTTTTCTTTATTTGCACTATTAAATTCGAAGGTATGTTTGGTTCGATATATTGCATGCAAGATGATATTACGGGTGAACGAGAATTCTGCTGGGTCGCGTATATTATTTCTTTATTAGTGAGACAAGTTATTGGTTCTTCAACGTACGTTACGGTTACATTTGTTGTCTCCTTTTTATCCAAAACTGACTTTAAAGTATTAGAAGACTTATAGAATTTCCCTTTGATATACACGCCGTGCTTTGCAGGAGCTAAGATAATGTTTTGATTTCCCATAGATGGGTATCCTATAATTACAGCTGGATACATATTAATGTTTTTCACAACAACAAATGTATCGGCAAACGTGCGATTACCGACTCTGAACTGAACATGAGTTATGCCTATGACGTTTAATTCATTATTTCCTATACCTGAAAGTCTAATTCCTGATTTTTCAATCGGAAAGTTCGAAAACAACAAATGATGCGTCTTCAAATCCATAATATTACGTGGACTACCAGAGTCAAAAAATAACGTAAAGGATTTGTGTTCTAAATTTACAGCATATAAGGTTGGCCGTAACTCATTTTGGCTTATTATTGTATGAATTCGTTGCAAATCTACGGGAGCATGCACTGTTTTACTTAATTCGGCCGTGTGTTTCATAGGAAAATCTATTGTCTCACAATTATCTGATAAAACATTAAATTGATTATTCAATACTATTGATGTTGACATAAATGACCTTGACCCAACATCACTCTCTTCCCCTCTAGAGTTAACTATGTGGTATTTGCTTTGCTCTGCACATTCTGAAAATTAGGCTGACTTTGCGAGGTCTGGTTTGACGGCCCAGGCTCAGCGATATTTGAAGAAGTGTTTGTTTGTTTCGGACTCTGAACTGCATTGACATTTTGTTGTTTCTTCTTATTGTTAAAATGAGGATTTTTCTTTTTATTTCCATATGGAACTGACTGTGGAATTGACTGTGTATTTCTAGGATATTGTTGTGTCTTACGCGCGTAACATTGACTATAAGAATGTGATCCTGTGTTGTGAACTGAACAAAATTTCGTTCTACAGTCTGCGCTTATGTGACCTTGACGTTTGCAGTTGTAACACGTCACTCCCGCTACTGGACTGTTAATTACGTTCACTGTTTGTGGTTTTGTTTCATTCTTAGCAAAAACTTGAGTTAACACGGGATCGAGATCTGGACACTTGGACATGTGTTTCTTTATCTGTTTATAGACATCCAATTCCGTACTTGCAGGCATTAACTTCTTATCAAAGCACCGCACTAAAGCTTCAGGCAACATAAGTGTCATGCAAGTTAAATACATTAATCGTAAAAAATCTTTCACGGAGATGTTATCGTTAGTAACCCAAGTGGAATTACCTAAAATGTCCTGATATTCATTAAGCCTATCAGCTATGAGAGCTGCTCTCTCAACAACATTAAGCCGATTCATAGTGGCTTGATTAAGTGTATTTCGTAACGTTAACACTACATCTAAAGCTTCCTCACCCCCATAAATCGCGCGTAACCTAACTTTGAAATCATCCCAAGTAACTGCTTCCTGAAATGAAACACCTCTTAAATACGCACTCGCATCCCCCTTAGAAAAATCTATAAAACTTTTAGCTTCTTGTAATTGTACAAAAGGATCTACGATTTGTTTGGCATTTAAATGGGCATCAACGGATGAAATCCATGACTCCACATTTTGTGGCAAGAACCCGTTGACACGGCCTTGAAAAGGAAGGATTGCTGACCTGGCATTTACAAGCGTCACAATTGGAGGAGGATTAGCCTGGCCTACACCACTAGGTCCAGGGGTAGGGCTGACAGGAGGAGCCATGACTGCTGTATTTTTTTTTTTCTATCTCTTTGACCCCTTTCAATCCTATCAAAATATCTATATGAGTACAGACGCCCACTGCGTAAACGCATATGTATAATAAAATTCCCCCAACAATGTTACTAATCCCAATACATTTCCCCCCAAGAGTTTATGAAAGAAAAAGGAATTAGCACAAAGAAAGAAAAATTCTAAATGAGAATTCGGAGTTTCTTATAACAAAGTTTAGGAATTCACTCACCCCAGTAATAATTGACTAACGACTTGTGATAACTACACTTCACTGCCCAAACTGAAATGAATACAAAATCTCTGTACTTAGCTTTATATGAAGTCGACACGTCCTCTCTCTCTCTCTCTCTTGATGTTTTGTTAGCGATGTCTCGTTCTAGTTTCTTGTTGAATGTAGTTCTTCCTGGATATGTCTTGCAATTGTTGAACGCCAGTCCTTGGGTTTCCTAGGATGTTGATTGAAGATTCAAGGTGTATACTAACATATGTTGATGTTAGCTTGTCCGTTGGACTTAGTCAAAATTGTAGATTCTTGTAGATAGTTTTGAGTTCTTGAAGATCTTTATCAGGTATTACAGCTTTTATTTTGAAGTCTTGAAGATTATTCTCTGGTTTTACAGCTTTTATGTTGAAGTCTTGAAGATATTTCTCTGGTTTTACAGCTATTTATTTTGAAGTCTTGAAGATATTTCTCTAATTCTTAGAGTTTAATCGCTGTCTTAGAGTTTAACCGCTGCCACCATTTATTGGTGTGCTACTGTCTTAAGCACACATTTGAGTATGAGTTGTTTTCAGATGTATTTAAATGGTTTACTGAATACATCTTAATGGTTTTTAAGTTTTATTGTTAATAAACAACAGAGTTAAACATCTCCATCACTGGAGGAAGCTGTGTTGGTCCACATGACCAATTCTGGTGAAGTTTAGATATGAACTGAATAAATTACCGATATCACAAATATCGTATGCTTGCTTTAATTTAGCCAAGTGACGGAATCGGAAGACACCTGCATCCGGTGACGTCACAAACTTTCACACGAGGAGACAATGTGTTGACGTTAAGAAAGAATGTCAATCTGCGAGGTTAGCATTATACATCCTGCTTATAATCTGAATGACTACAGCAAATCTCACGGTTAGCTCTTCCAACCAACATGACATATTACGTCATTTGTTTTAAACATGTAATATTAACTATTCTAATCATTACATATATATATATATATATATATATATATATATATATATCTATATATATCTATAAATTTATATATATATAGATATATATATAGATATATATAGATATATATATAGATATATATAGATTTATATATACATATATATATAGATATATATAGATTTATATATATATATATATATATATATATATATATATATATATATATATATATATATATCTATTTATGTATATATATGTATACATATATATATATATATATATATATATATATATAGCTTATATATATGTATATGTATACATATGCATACATACATACATACATACATACATATATATACATAATGCATATATATATATATATATATATATATATATAGCTTATATATATGTATATGTATACATATGCATACATACATATATATATATATATATATATATATATATATATACATATATACGTATATATATACATATATATATATATGTATATATATATATATATATATATATATATATATATATATATATATATATTAAAAATGTAAACCAAACTTTTGGGGTCTTTCTAGTATTTCCAAATTCTAGTGTCGAACATACAGTATATTGTATGAAAATATTGTCTTAGACTAACAAAATTTGGATAAATAAAGAGTAGACCTTTATCTAAATGAAAACAATGTTTTGTTCCCATCTAAAATAGCACAGGTGTAACAGGTCAGTTTGTAGTGGCAGGGACAAGCTTTCATGTGATAATTAGCACAAGTCACTCTGGAGTCTCATTAGAGGACCTGGGACACAAATAGTACCTCATTTTCCATTCGCATCTTGATCCTGTCATCAATAGTACAGTAGTTGGGGGCTGTGGGGTGACTTGTGTTACCAAACCATACAAAGAGCCTAAAAGGTACCGCAGCTCACGTGGCATGGTCACTAATTATTCTCTTTATTACCCAGGGTTTACAGAACTGCTCTACCAACAACATTCCAAACTTGTACCTTGCCATAGCTTTCTTGTCTTGGTTTTGGGCCTGATGAAGGGTATATGAATTGATGTTTGCCACATTCGAAATGCTGAAAAAGAACAGTGACTACTGATTTGTCCTTATGATGCAAGAGGTTTTAGTACACTGCTCATCATACATGTTCTCGCTCCCTTGGCAGCATTATAAAACATCTGATTGTCAGTCTTGACCTTGTCTACTACTGTTGGGTTGTAGTGCATGATGCTCAGCAGCTGTAACTTGAATGTTTTTCCACTTTTGTTACATAACAGCGTCAGTTTTTGGTCGTAGTTGAACACAGCTACAGAGACCCCCACCCACTACCCCAGGCATTTACTTTGGTCTCTATGAAGTTTTTCGGTAGGTGTGGCTTAGGCTTGATGGTTTCCACAAACTCAATCCCCGTATCACCCAATGCCCAACCTCCCAGCAGAGTACTGAACCAATTGTCAGTTTTGACAGGATGATCCTTACATGATAATGGTTCCATTAACTCCAGGAAGTAGCTGTACTTGAAACAAAGAGATAAGATTAACCTGATTGGTCAAGACATTAAGGTTATGCATTTCAGCTGTCGTCATTTTACCCTGAGTGTCCTTTTTCTTGCAAGTGTACAACTCAATGTCAACCGACTCTAGTTAAATATAAAAGGCTTAAACAATTCCTTGGCTGTCATCCTAAAGGCTACTGTAGTATTAACAAATTGGTCCAGAAAATCTTGTTTTAAAGCTTTAGATCTCTCTCTCTCTCTCTCTCTCTCTCTCTCTCTCTCTCTCTCTCTCTCTCTCTCTCTCTCTCTCTCTCTCTCTCTCTCTTTGATGTTGAAGTGCTGTTGCCTAGTTCATTGGAATGGAAAAGCAGAAAGAGAACTAGAGACAGAGTTGGTAATCCCCATTAAAATACCAATCTGAGACTGTCAGGTCAAAGACTGGCAGCATTTTGTGAGGGATAGAAAACTAAATCATGATTATGGTCATTGTACCATATACTGCCACCTTTGACTAACAGTCTCACAGACACTTTCTGTAAAACCAAAATATGCTCCTCCTATGTTGCCATATGGATAAGGATGTCATCCAGAATGTTTCAACCACCTTTATATCTCTAAAAAAACATCATCATTAGCCTATCAAACACTGCAGGTGCATTGACAAAACTAAATGGGTACACGATGAACTGGAAAAGTAAGTCCTTCAGCTGTTGTAAAGGCAGTTGATTCTTTAGCTTCTTTTAACAGGATTCGCCTGTATCCTTTGCTTAAGCTGATCTTGGAGAAATATTGGCTGTTAGCCAAACTGGAAAAGATCGCTTCTGGATCACTCATTAGATCAACATCATAAGCAACTATTCTATTTATTACTAGTAAGTCTAAATGCAATTAAATCATTCCTTATTTTTTTGGTGCCACAGATATAGACGGTTTGATAGTTCCTAAATCCTTTATATTGTATATCTCCTTTTTACCAACATCCTGCAAACTGTAGAGAATAGGATATGGCTTAACTCTTATCATGTCTGATAATGTTAGTTGAATCTTACACTGGGCTAACATAGTCCTTCTAGGTACATACAAAAGAATATTCTTATTATTTTTTAAGAAGTCATGAAGTTTCCTCCCTTTACTTCTTTTGAGCTCAAGATTTATTTGTCTTCTTTCCATGGTCTCCTGTAGATAGGTTAGTACAAAAACATTTTCATCTTCAAAGTTCTGGTCATTTTCTTCGATTATTACAATGACTAATTGGATAGTCTGTATCACCACAGGAATTCAGGGTGCATACTTGTTTGGGAGATTTATGTAATATCACCTGATCACGCCATTCATGTCGATTTTGTAATTCCATCGCATTGTTACTTTGAATAGTCCCTCCCATTGTAACAACAGATTATTGTTATCATTATACAGCATCACCTTCATCTATCTTTCGGCCGTTCACCTTCTGAATGTAATAATGATGAGTGACATCTTGTGCTCTTTTCAACTCTTCAGTTGCTAATGCAAGAGTGCCTTGCAGTCGTTCACAAAGATCTATCACATACTCATAGGAAGTTTTTGGTTCACCTTCCACAACAGTGTTCCCACAGATCTCCCACTAATGTTAATGGTCCTCTCGCAGTATGATCAAACACGAGTTCAAATAGCAAGAACCTTATACCGTATGCAAACAACAATGTTGCAAGTACCGATCCCATTTATTGGGTTGCTTTAACATCTTCTTCAATGTTCTATTGAATCATTCTACCCGTCCATCGCTAAAGGCATGACAAGAAGTAGTCTTAATCATCCTCAGAGACAAGTCCCTATACTTCATTCATCATATCTGAGGTAAACTGGGCTCCACAGTCAAAAACTGTCTCTCTTAGAATTCCAGTCCCACTAAAAATTTCCAAAACACCCTCAGCAACACTTGCAATAGGAATTGCTGACAATGTATTTGCTTCAAGGTCCCTAGTGGAAATGTCAGGATGCCTGAAAACTTTAAATAAATCAATCAATCCCTAGTGGAATAATCTACAACTGTTAAGATGTAGCAGGATCCGTTTGATGATCGAGGCTCGATTGGGCCAACAAGATCCACAACATTACCTCTAAATGGCTCCTCTATTAGTGGCATCTTTCCCAAAGTCACTCGAGTAACCTTTCCCTCATCCACAGTTTTCTGGCATATATCACAGGACTGACGATACATGGTAATTTCTTTTTTATACACCAGACCAGTGAAACTTGTTTAAGATTCACGAATTTTACCTATACCAAGGTCTCCTCCTATCACACCTGTATGGCTAAATCCATTACAGCTTCACGATACTCCTGGGGTACAATTAGTTGAACCTCCTGACTACCTCCTACTAGTGGTCTCCTATAGAGCTTTTTACTCTTAGCGATGAATTTAGAGACTTCTTTGGACTACTCAAGGTAAGGTCAAATGGAGGGGTATCTAAACATGTAGGTATTAACTTACCTGCAAAGTATGGAGTTCTTATCTCAATCTCAGCTTCTGAGTAACAATAAATCATAGAATTTGCCATTACAATATTCACAGTATTGCTGCTAAACTTCTCAATGGGCACCAAATCCTTCTTCACCAGTACAATTGTACATCCACCATCCTTCATGGTTAGCACTTGATGATCTTCTACATGTCCATTGCTGTTATGAATCTACCGTTATCTGCTGAAAATGTACTGGCACAAACCATTTTTCACAACCCATCCCTCATTCATCAAATCTGCTGAATTTACTTCAACAGTACAAGCAGCCATTTTGGTCTTTGTTTTTGTTAACTCCGAGGTAACAGCAGTGGCAGCTCTTCCTGGAAGTTTTATTGCTCTAACAGCATTTCCTTTGGAATAGCAGTCGGGGTTTCTACACAGGAAGCTTAATATTGTAGCAGGTTTAAATTCAGATCTCGTAAAATTCCTACCTTGAACTGGCACATGTATTTTAACAATCACTCTCTTCCCTTGGTTAATTACATTACTGACATAACTTTTATTGAGTGTATGACCATGAATCTCAATGTACAAGTCTGTTGCTTCAACAACTTCAGCTAAAGATTTCAACAATTTCTCTTTCAAGAACACACTTACTTGATGGTCAAATGCAGTATAACGTTAGTAAATATTTTAAATAAATTATCAGAACTCCACACTCGTTCGTTTCCATGCAACGTTCAAATAACTTTTTTCTATTTGTGGAAAATTGTTCAGCAGTCTCACCTTTGTGGAGTTTACAGCTTTGAAACTTACTTCAGAATCCCTCTGCTATGTATTTGAATCCTTTCAACTAAGCAATTTTTACAATTAAAATTTGCTGCTGCTGCTTCTGGTGTCGGTTGATGATGTATGCTTAGTGTTTTTCCCTAAAGTACCGATTCTAAACCTATGCTCCAAACCTTAGCTTTCCATTCTGCAGCTGTTGCATAAACCGTAAACCAGTGCAGATAAGCGTCCATGATGTCACTGTTTTCATTAAACCTGGAAGCTCGGGGAGTTTTACTCTAGTTACAGACAAGGGCCTCCATACGTCTTTTTCTGTTTTTCTAATTCCAACTCCATCTACAACTTTTTAAAGTCTCATTCTGATGCTTGTTCAGCTCTTGCTTCTCTTTCCCTTATTCTTGCCTCTTTTTCTTTTCTTTTTCTTTCTCCATCTTTTTCATAATGTTTTTTTCCTCTCTTTTTTCTCTCTGTTTCTCTTTCCTCTGTCTCATTTCTTTCCTTTTTTATAAAGTTTCTTAATCCATCCACTTCATAACCTAGGACCTGGCCAATCTCAATAAGTTCCCTCATTCTGCCCCCCTGACTTATTTATCATATAACACCGTAAACTCAACTCAACTATTCGGGCATCAAATTTGTTAGGTTTTGTTGTTTTAAAGTTTTGAAAATCAGTCAGAATAATATATTATCTGAAATGTTCTAAATTAGAGTTCTTTAGGTCTACAACTCAAATAGTTTTAAGAGAAATAATGAACAAACTTGAGGTAGCAACAATTATACAAAATAGTCAAAAGATTAAATAATATGGATGGCTTACAAATTTACAATTTTATTACTTATCTAAAGAGAATATACACTTTTTACCCCCAGAGAATTGACCATAGGTCTCCAGAATTCTAATTCCTGGCGCGAGTATCCTTAAAATAATTCTTGAGGATATCGCATAATATCACGGGACGTATTACTTGATACGACACATAGCAATCTTCACCCCAAATAGAGTTTACGCTTTGAGGGGAAAGAGAGGCGAATTTGAAGGGGAGCCCTTATCAAGGTTACTCGGTGGATCCCCTCCCCGTACTACTATGGCGTAACTATTCCTTTTGTAGTAGCGAATTAAGCACGGTGTATCTCCCAACTACTCTCGGTTTTGCTACTATTTCAAGGATTATTACTATGCAATCTCCAGCATCTTCATCCTCTGGAAAGTTGAGCATTTGATCTTTGCTGTGTATAATTTTTTGGCTCCCTTCTCACAGTTAAATTTGCATAATTTAGATGTGTTTAGTGGAGCATAGCCACCACCGGAGACGGCCATTTTGGACCACTTCGTACGCCATAAATGCTTTATTTAGTTAGTAGTACGACGTCCCCGGTATTTAGCTTTAATGAATTATAGCTATTTAGGCAAATTATACTAGTGAAGATAAGATTACACATGTAATATTTCCTCGTCTGTTAACGTTTCGATAGTATACGATAGGGCCTCGGTAGCTGAGATCCCGACTCGAGTTAGGCTAGCCTAATGTGTTTTAGTATACAGTATATTAGTAACGTTATCCCCGTTTATCCTCTTGGATCGTTTTATGAATTCAACCGGAGATAGCACATCTCCTAGAATTACTAGCATAATTCGATACTCGTCTCTTTTAGAGATTTAAGGGTAAACACTTCCTTCCCTCTGAGTGCCGCCAACCCTATCTTTTGTCTTGCCATAGAGTAGTGTACTCCGGCTTGACTGAGATAGTGTTTCTGTCTATCCTCTTTGCCGGTGAGTATCCCGGCTTTGAAATATGACAGTAACTCAGAGTATTCAGTCTTGTTGTCGGCAACTCTACCGGTAGGGGATTAGTCATTCCCCTGCCGGTTTTACAATTGCCGGCATAGGAAGCCCAGCTTCCCTAGTCCACAACCGAAAGTGGTAGTAAGGTTGCCGTGGCGGCAACCTTACCACCACTTTCGGTCTAGAAGACATGTCTTATATCTGGCAATGTCTTAGGCTGAGGAATTGTTATTCTTCTGCAGCCCAAGACGTTGCTGGCATTGGAAACTGTTTCCTTGTTTTGCTGCTGACAGTAGGAGTCAGACGTGCCGCCTACTTTCTATGCAAAATATAAGACCCTTTCCCTTCCACTTCTGTCCTTTAGTGATGGCCTAGCCGTCACAACATCTGTGGCCTGTATTCTACAATCTCCCTGCTTTCCGGGCTCCTACAAAGGCGGCTCGACTGCCACTTCGACCTTCCCCCTAACAGAAGCAAGGCTCCGGGAAAGGTTGTGCCGGCCATGATGGCTGCCAGGGGGAGACCCTATACAACTTTGAGTTTTCTTCAGTCCTCTCTTGGACTGTCATCCACAAACCCTGGAACCGGCAACAGATATTGTGGCTGGATGGAAGCTAGAATTAATACATTCTTTCCCCTTCCATTTGAATTCTCATTCTAGAAAGAAGACAGTAGAGACAGTAGTCCCTACAACCCTAATTATTGTACTAAACTATAGTAATACGGTAGCCCTTCTCTCCATGCTTTCTCTCTCTCTGTCGGCTAGTGCCATCAGGTACTAGCCTAGCCGGTAGTATGCTGGCAGAACTACAGTATAAGACTATACAGTAGCCAGTATTCCTGCGGTATAGCAGATACAGCAGTTAGAAAACTACAGTATATAATATACAGTAGTATAATTTCCAACATATTCTGTGTTTCCTTTCACAGTCCATTGATGAGACCGCTAATATTGTTGAAGTGAAGTATTCATTCAATATCCTGATGTATCCTAGATCATCAGAACATAAATATCTTTACCCTACAGTATTAATATTTCACTTGTGGGGGTGTTGGTGCTAGTATACACTGACTCCAGCTCTATGTTCTAGAGCTATTCCACCTTATATTTCCCTAATAAGGAAATTTAAAATATTAATATTCAGGGAGGTCACAGCAATTGCCTGGACAGGAAACACAGATATGTGTCTTTCCTATTTCTTTTCTAGCTTACTATCCTAAGCTATAATTATAATAGTAAGATCTATTATTAATGCATGTGATTGATTTATCAGTGTGATAAATTACTCCATACTCATTTCACTCTTTCTTTCCTTACAGGAGGAGTCCAAGGTGAAGTGTGCAGTCATGTACTGCAACCACAAAAGTAATAACTTTTGTGGCCACAACATGTGCAGGTCTCATGCCCCCTGCTCCATCGCAACTGAAACCCTGAGATACTGGACCCCAAGGGTTGCAACGTCTGCTCGGCCTTGATGACCAAGGGTTTCGGCGATCCCACGACGACGGAGTCGAGGGATGCTGTGAGGGAAATGCTTCGGAAGTGGGTAAGAGGGTTCCAGAAGAACTCTCCGGAACCTTACCTACCAAGCGACACCATTAGAAGCCTGCTGTTCCCTAAGGCAATATCTGATGCGGTCGTGCCTCAGGTACGGCCCGAGCCTCCCTGCATACAACTAGCGATAGAGGCCGACATCAATAAGGCTCTAGAAGGCATGGACATCCTTCAGGAAAGGATGTCAGAGTTATCCTCGGACACTGAAAAGGATATCCTTCAAGAAGAACCTGAAGAAGAGGTGGCCCAGCCACCCGAGGAGGAAGAAGAATCCGGATTGACCGAAACGGAAGACCCTCTACTGTCTGTGACAGCATTTCAGCCTGTGCCGTCAACCTCTTCGGCCCCAAACCCTCAAACAGCCCCGCTGTTCCCCATAGGACAAGAGTTCATGGGGCAGATCCAGCAGATGATGGAAACTATGCGAAAGGAACAGCTAGAGATGAGGAAGGAAGTCAGGGAAGCACACGGCCTAGTCGCTTCTCGCGGCTCCTACAAGCGGCCCAGAGTCTCTGACTTGCCTCAATGCTCCGAAACTAACCCCTGGAGGTATGCGGAGTTCATGCCCATGATGAATGGGAAACTTTACGTCTCGGAGAAGATGGGGGTCACACCCCTTGACGATCTCCAATTCTGGCCGAACCTTGCGGCTTATCCGGAGTGCTTCATCAGGGTGAAGAACGAACCTGCGTACAAAGAAGAGACGTAACCTAAGGAGGTCATGGTCTTTGACCATGACAAGGCACAGGCTCTCTTGATGAGTAGCCTGAAGAAGGCAGGTTACACAAACTCCAAGGTTTTTGCGTTGAGCAAGAAGCACCCTACCTTCCTTGCTCCTTCGTCCAGAACTTTTCCCTTCACGTCTAAAGCTCTCCACTGCGTGCTGAAGGCAGTTGATGCGGGCAAACCATGCCCTACGCTAGAGGAGTGTAGACCATTGTCTCTAGCCCTGCCTACGGGCAAGAAGGACTGGAACAAGGTCCATTTAACCTTCTCGGTAGCAAAGCTAGATGCTGATATCGCAGGACAGCAGTTCAACGAGAACCTTCTGAAGCTGTCAGACTTTCTTCTGAGAAGAGAACAGGAGACAAAGGAGAGACTAGCCAATGCTCTGTCTCTCCAGAACTGCATGGAGATGTGTGCAGGCATCTCAAGCACCACAGACATGTACACAGTCCTAGCCAAGATGCACATGGCTACACTAATCAAGGACTTGTATGCTTTTGTGAAGGCCAGAAGGGCCTGTAGAGAGTTTTTGTTTGCCAATGCAACGGTCAAGCACGAGCCCAGGAAGTTGATCACTTCCTGTATCTGGGGCAAGGAACTCTTCCCAAAGGAAGCAGTCCAAGAGGTGGTTGCTAAAGCTGCCACGGAGAATAGGAACCTTCTCCAAAAGTGGGGCATGTCTTCGTAAAGGAAATCTTCCCCTGACGCTGGTCCCCAACCCAAGAGGAAGACGAAGAAACCACGACTGCCTCATAGACCTGCGCAACATCCCACGGTTACCATGACCACAGTGCCCCAAATGGTTGCTCAGCCGCAAACCACTTTCCAGATGGTGCCTCAACAGTTGGTAACCCAGTCACCAGTCTTTAACCCAGGCTTCGAGAGGCACACCACTAATTTTCGCCCAAAAGGTAGAGGATCTAGATGAGGCTCCTCAAGAAACCCCTCAGGAGGTAGTAGAGGACGTGGTCAGGGTAACAAACCCTCCGGGTCATCCAAGCAATGAGATGCTCCAGGTAGGAGGAAGACTCCTCCACTTTCGGGATCGCTGGATCTTCGATCCCTGGGCCCACAGCCTAATCAAGAATGGACTAGGGTGGAATGGAACAGATCTCCACCTTCCTTTCCTCAATTCTTCCAACACTTCACCCCCTTATTGGAAGAATATACCTTAGAACTCTTGAACAAAAAGGTTATAAGGAAAGCAAAGTCCATCAAATTCCAGGGAAGGCTGTTTTGTGTTCCCAAGAAGGACTCGGACAACCTCAGAGTCATTCTAGACTTGTCTCCACTCAACAAGTTCATCGAGAACAACAAGTTCCGGATGTTAATCTTACAACACATAAGGACCCTGTTACCAAAAGGGGCGTACACAGTCTCAATAGACCTAGCAGATGCCTACTGGCACCTTCCAGTCAGCCGCCCCCTCTCCTCCTACTTAGGATTCAAGCTACAGAAGACAAAGTATGTCTTCAGAGCCATGCCCTTTGGACTAAACATAGCCCCAAGGATTTTCACGAAACTTGCGGACACAGTCGTACAACAGCTACGCTTAGAAGGCATTCAGGTAGCAGCATACTTGGACAACTGGCTGGTGTGGGCAGCATCCAAGACTGCTTGTCTGCAGGCAGCCACGAAGGTGATCCAGTTCCTGGAACATCTGGGCTTCAAGATCAACTACAAGAAGTCTCGCCTCTCTCCAGCTCAAGAGTTTCAATGGTTAGGAATCCATTGGAACTTGCAGTCACACCACATTTCCATTCCACCGAAGGAGAGGAGAGAGATTGCGGGTTCTGTCAAGAGAAGACTGAAATCCAACAAGATTTCAAGACTCCAACAGGAAAGGGTACTCGGCTCTCTCCAGTTCGCAGCAGTAACAGACCCAGTGCTAAGAGCACAACTAAAGGATGCGTCAGGAGTCTGGAGAAGATACGCATCAAACGCTCGAAGAGATCAACAGAGATCGACACCGACCTTACTGTGATCGCTTCTGAGACCGTGGTCGAAGGTCAAGAGCCTAGCAAGGACTATTCCCTTACAACCACCTCAACCGTCAGTAGTCATCCACACGGATGCCTCAACGGAAGGATGGGGAGGTCATTCACATCAAAGGAAAGTTCAAAGGACCTGGTCACACCAGTTCAAGACCTTTCACATCAACATTCTGGAGGCCATGGCATTCCTCCTAACATTGAAGAAACTATCCCCTCACAGATCAGCCCATATCAAGTTGGTCTTGGACAGCAAAGTGATAGTGAAATGTCTGAACAGACAAGGCTCGTGATCGCCCTACATCAACCACGTGATGTCGGCCATCTTTCGCTTGGCAAGAAAAAAAAGATGGCACTTATCAGCAGTTCACCTACAAGGGTTCTGCAATGTGACGGCGGACGCTCTATCCAGGTGAAAGCCGATAGAGTCAGAATGGTCCCTAGACGCAGACTCATTCTCCTTCATCTTGGAAAAAGTCCCAGAACTGCAGATCGACCTCTTCCCAACGAGCGACAACAAGAAACTACCTCGATACGTAGCCCCATACGACGACCCTCGGGCAGAAGCGATGGACGCCATGTCCCTCGATTGGAACAGATGGAATCATATCTATCTGTTCCTGCCAACAAATCTCCTGCTGAAGGTCTTCAACAAGCTGAGATCCTTCAAGGGGACAGCAGCAGTGGTGGCCCCCAAATGGCCCAAGAGCAATTGGTTCCCTCTAGTGATAGAACTGAGGCTGAGGCTGTTTCCTCTACCGAACCCAGTTCTATCCCAACTGGTTCAGAAGTCAACTGTCTATGCTTCATCATTGAGAACTCAAAACCAACATCTCATGATTTTCTCGCCTTAGCAGTCAAGAAAAGGTTTGGGATCTCAAAAGACAACATCGACTTTATAGCCTCAGGGGCTAGAGTTAGTGAAATAGTGGCCCTATCTTGAGACGAGGTCCATATTCAGTTCACAGAAGAGGGAGAACTGAATCTTTTTCCCGATCCTACCTTTCTAGCCAAAGACGAGCTATCCACCAAAAGGTGGGGTCCTTGGAGAATCTGCCCTCTGAATGAAGATGTCTCTCTATGTCCAGTAGAGTGTCTTAAGGTCTATCTTCGAAGAACTTCAGACTTCAAGGGAGGACAGCTCTTCATAGGCGAAACGTCAGGATCAAATTTATCCCTAAAACAGCTGAGGGCAAAGCTCAGCTACTTTATTCGCAGAGCGGATCCCGACAGTACACCCACAGGTCACGATCCGAGAAAAATTGCTTCCTTGCTGAACTTCTTTCAGCATATGGACTTTGATAGACTCCACTCATATACAGGTTGGAAATCCTCTAGCCTTTTATAAGCATTATGCGAAGCTAGTGCATGAAATAAAACACTTTGTGCTGGTGGCAGGTAGTGTTATAAAACCTGTCGTCTAGTGCTGCGATGAACAGTGAACTGTTTAGGACTTGACAGTGAAAATGGGTGAACACCTGTTAGCACCTTTGAGTGTAATATCTTTTATTGAGGATCACTATGGTGATCCTTGGACTGTTCTTTATAGGTGTAGAATCTAACCAATAACACCAGTGCCATGTGTACATTCGTACACAGTGTTTAAACATATCTAACATCTAGTGAATTTAACCTAGTAATTTCACATTTTTTGAGTGGCAACTGAAATACTAATACATATTTCTTCCCTTACAGGTGATAAATATATATGTATTTTAAAAATGTTGTTCATGTAAAAAGGATTCTATTTTAATACATTCATTCCTGTATTTATTTTTGTCTACACATATAAATACATAAAAAGTATTTGCGTCTTATTCGCCCTACAAGTAGTCGAATAAAACTAGCCCGAGACTTTTATTTTCCTAAAATGAAAATACTTGAATTTATTACTATGTGTGACCATACTGGTAATAGCTAAATTCCACTTTGTCTTTGTTCTCACGAATACAACCTTGACGCTTCTATAGTCAGTATTGACATATTCCCTGCAGGGGGCAGGAAGCCCTAAGTTAGTTCCAAACTTAGTGGATATGACAAATAACGGTATTGTCATATATTCATGTGGTCTGGGTGACCATATACAGTAAGAATCTGAGTCAAGGTAAAGGCACTTTTACAAACCCACGGATATAGTACTTTCAAGTAATTCTCTGGTAAACTTCCCCCAGGACGACATGGCTGAGCCCAAAAAACGGATTTTGAGCAAAGCAAAAAATCTACTTTTGGGTGATATGGCCATGTCGTCCTGATGGACCCTCCCTCCTTTATAAAAAGGAGTATACAACTATGTAACAAGTCCCCCTCCGAAACTACTCTATCTGCGGCTATTCATGCTTAATTGCAACAAGGAATAGTTACGCCGAGTAGTACGGGGAGGAGATCCACCGGGTAACCTTGATAAAGGCTCCCCTTCTAATTCGCCACTCTTCCCCCTCAAAGCGAAAACTCTATTTGGGGTGAAGATTGCTATGCGTCGTATCAAGTAATACGTCCCGTGATATTATGCGATATCATCAAGAATTATTTTAAGAATACTCGCGCCAGGAGTTACAATTCTGGAGACCTGTGGTCAATTCTCTGCTTTAGTCACCTGTGTATTTAGAACAGTCTAGTGTCATGTACTAGACACATCACTAAACATGATACACCGTAGGAGTCCATCATGCACACCCTTCACTAAAAGTCCCAATTAGTGCACTGTTCTTTGCAGAAATCAAGCAGCAGGTTTTAGTACACTACCTGCTGCCACCACGTAGTGCTTTATCTCTTGTACTTGTTTCGCGTAATGTTTAAAGAAAACCCTGGATGACTTCCATTCAGTGTAGGCACAAAGGCTCTCAAAACACATGTTTTGGAAAAAGTTCAGAGACAAAGCGATCTTTCTCGGATCATGACCTGCGGGTGTACTGTCTGGATCCGCTCTGCGAATGAAATAGGTGATCTTCGCTCTTAGTTGTTTCAAGGTCAATGTTTGAACCTGATGTTTCTCCCCTGAAAAGCTGACCTCTCTTAAAGTCTGAAGTTCTACGAAGATAGACCTTTAGGCATTCTACTGGACATAGAGATGCTTCTTCCTTCAGAGGGCAGATTCTCCAGGGACCCCACCTCTTAGTGGGCAGCTGGTTTTTTGGCGAGAAACGCTGGGTCCGGAAATAGGTTCAGTTCTCCGCAGTCTGTGAACTGAATGTGGCCATCATCCCTCGAAAGGGCCACTATTTCGCTAACTCTGGCTCCTGGGGCTAGTGCAAATAAGATTATCACCTTTTGAGTCAAGTCTTTCAGAGAGCAATCTTCGTTGTTCATGGTTAATGCTAATTGAAGAACCTTATCCAAGGACCATGAGATGGGCCTCGGAGGAGCTGCGGGCCGAAGTCTACCGCAGGCTTTTGGAATCTTGTAGATTTCATTGGAGAAGTCCACCTGGAAGGCGTATAGCAAGGGTCTGGTCAGGGCAGATTTACATGTAGCAATCGTGTTGGCTGCTAAACCTTGTTCATGGAGATGGATAAAGAAGGATAAACAAAATTCCGTTGATATTTCCTTTGGTTTCTTTGCCTTGACAAAGGCAACCCAGTTCTTCCAGGAAGACTCGTTGTCTTGTTGATTTTGACTTGTATTCTTCTAAAAAGTTAATACTGTCCTTTGAAATCCCGAACCTTTTCTTGACTGCTAAGGTGAGAAAATCATGAGATGAAGGTTCCGGGTTTTCTGTGATGAAGCTGAGACAGTCAACTTCTGCACTTGCTGAGACAGAACTGGATCCGGCAACGGAATCAGTTTCAGCCGCAGTTCCGTTATCAGGGGGAACCAGACGCTGTTGGGTCACTTGTGAGCCACTATTGCTGCCGTTCCTTGAAAGGATCTCAGTTTGTTGAGGACCTTCAGCAGGAGGTTGGTTGGAGGGAACAGGTAGATCTTGGACCATCTGTTCCAGTCTAAGGACATCGCGTCCGTTGCTTCCGCTAGAGGATCCTCGTACGGGGCTACATACCGGGGGTAGCTTCTTATTGTCGCTCGTTGCAAAGAGGTCTACTGCAGTCCTGGGACTTTGCGTAAGATGAAGAATTAGTGCACTGTTCTTTGCAGAAATCAAGCAGCAGGTTTTAGTACACTACCTGCTGCCACCACGTAGTGCTTTATCTCTTGTACTTGTTTCGCGTAATGTTTAAAGAAAACCCTGGATGACTTCCATTCAGTGTAGGCACAAAGGCTCTCAAAACACATGTTTTGGAAAAAGTTCAGAGACAAAGCGATCTTTCTCGGATCATGACCTGCGGGTGTACTGTCTGGATCCGCTCTGCGAATGAAATAGGTGATCTTCACTCTTAGTTGTTTCAAGGTCAATGTTTGAACCTGATGTTTCTCCCCTGAAAAGCTGACCTCTCTTAAAGTCTGAAGTTCTACGAAGATAGACCTTTAGGCATTCTACTGGACATAGAGATGCTTCTTCCTTCAGAGGGCAGATTCTCCAGGGACCCCACCTCTTAGTGGGCAGCTGGTTTTTTGGCGAGAAACGCTGGGTCCGGAAATAGGTTCAGTTCTCCGCAGTCTGTGAACTGAATGTGGCCATCATCCCTCGAAAGGGCCACTATTTCGCTAACTCTGGCTCCTGGGACTAGTGCAAATAAGATTATCACCTTTTGAGTCAAGTCTTTCAGAGAGCAATCTTCGTTGTTCATGGTTAATGCTAATTGAAGAACCTTATCCAAGGACCATGAGATGGGCCTCGGAGGAGCTGCGGGCCGAAGTCTACCGCAGGCTTTTGGAATCTTGTTGTAGATTTCATTGGAGAAGTCCACCTGGAGGGCGTATAGCAAGGGTCTGGTCAGGGCAGATTTACATGTAGCAATCGTGTTGGCTGCTAAACCTTGTTCATGGAGATGGATAAAGAAGGATAAACAAAATTCCGTTGATATTTCCTTTGGTTTCTTTGCCTTGACAAAGGCAACCCAGTTCTTCCAGGAAGACTCGTTGTCTTGTTGATTTTGACTTGTATTCTTCTAAAAAGTTAATACTGTCCTTTGAAATCCCGAACCTTTTCTTGACTGCTAAGGTGAGAAAATCATGAGATGAAGGTTCCGGGTTTTCTGTGATGAAGCTGAGACAGTCAACTTCTGCACTTGCTGAGACAGAACTGGATCCGGCAACGGAATCAGTTTCAGCCGCAGTTCCGTTATCAGGGGGAACCAGACGCTGTTGGGTCACTTGTGAGCCACTATTGCTGCCGTTCCTTGAAAGGATTTCAGTTTGTTGAGGACCTTCAGCAGGAGGTTGGTTGGAGGGAACAGGTAGATCTTGGACCATCTGTTCCAGTCTAAGGACATCGCGTCCGTTGCTTCCGCTAGAGGATCCTCGTACGGGGCTACATACCGGGGGTAGCTTCTTATTGTCGCTCGTTGCAAAGAGGTCTACTGCAGTCCTGGGACTTTGCGTAAGATGAAGGAGAATGATCTTGCGTCTAGGGACCATTCTGACTCTATCGGGTTGAGCCTGGATAGAGCGTCCGCCATCACATTGTGGAACCCTTGAAGGTGAACTGCTGATAAGTGCCATCTCTTCTTCTCCGCCAAGCGGAAGATGGCCAATATCACTTGGTTGATTTTAGGCGATCTCGAGCCTTGTCAGTTTAGGCATCTCATTACAACCTCGCTGTCTAGTACCAGTCGAATGTGGCCTGAGCAGCGAAGTTTCAGTTTTTTAGTGAGAGAAACACTGCCATGGCTTCCAGAATGTTGATGTGGAAGGTCTTGAAGAGGGAGGACCAGGTTCCTTGGGCTTTCCGATGGTGAGAGTGGCCTCCCCACCCTTCCTTTGAGGCATCCGTGTGAATGGTGACCGAAGGTGGAGGCGGTTGTAAGGGTACCTTCTTCTTTAGGTATTTGGCCTCCGACCATGGCTTGAGATGGCTTGAGGAGGGATTGCAGACGAGTTGGTATCGGTCTTTTCAGATCTCTTCGAGCATTTGATGCGTATTTTCTCCAAACTCCTGATGCATCTTTTAATTGAGCTCTCAATACTAGGTCTGTCACTGAGGCGAACTGGAGGGACCCCAACACTCTCCTGTTGCCTTATTGATATCCTCTCGGTTTGAAGGAGTCTCTTGACAGATCCCGCTATCTCTCTCCTCTTCTTTGATGGAATGGAGAGGCAGTATGACTGTAAGTTCCAGTGGACACCCAGCCATTGGAACTTCTGAGCTGAGGATAGTCGAGACTTTTCCAAGTTGATCTTGAATCCTAGATATTCCAGGAACTGGATCACTTCCTTGGAGGCTTGCGTGCATTCTTCTTTGGATGGTGCCCATACCAGCCAGTCGTCCAGGTAGGCAATCACCTGAACTCCCTTTAGGCGTAGTTGACGAATAACTGCATTCGCAAGCTTTGTGAATACCCTTGAGGCTATGTTTAGTCCGAAGGGCATGGCTCTGAAGACGTACTGTATTTTTTGCAGTTTGAATCCTAGGTAGAAGGAAACTTGGCGGTTGATCGGAACATGCCAGTATGCGTCCGCCATATCTATGGAGACTGCGTATGCCTGCTTGGGCAATAGGGTCCTTCTGTGTTGAAGAGTCAGCATTCTGAACTTGTTATTCACTATGAACTTGTTGAGTGGTGATAAGTCCAGAATGACTCTAAGCTTTTCCGAGTCTTTCTTCGGAACACAGAACAGCCTTCTTTGGAATTTGATGGACTTTGCCCTCCTTACAACTCTCTTGTCTAGGAGTTCCTGAACGTATTCTTCCAATATGGGGTTTGAGTGTTGGAAGAACTGAGGGAAATTTGGTGGAGTTGCATTCCAACTCCACCCCAGTCCATTCTTGATTAGGCTGTGGGCCCAGGGATCGAAGGTCCAGTGATCCCGGAAGAGGAGTAGTCTCCCTCCTACCGGTAGCATCTCACTTGGAGTGCTGGCTGGAGGACTTGCCTCCTTGGTCACGTCCACCTTTGTTGCCCCTACCTCTGGAGGGGCATCTAGAGGAACCTCGAAAGGAACCTCGAGACTTCGGCCATAAGGTCGTCGATTGTCTTTCAAAGGCTAGGGTAAAGACAGGCGACTGAGTTGCCACCTGTTGGGGCACCAGCTGGAACGTAGTAGGTGGTTGTGCCACCGTCTGGGGCACCGTGGCCACGGGAAGCTGCTGTTGTCGTGGAGGGCGAGAGGGCACTCTGGGTCGTTTGGTCTTCCGTTTTGGTTGGGAACCCTCTTCAGCGGAAGACTTCCTCTTAGAGGACAAGCCCCATTTACGGAGGAGATTCCTGTTCTCCGATGCGGTTTTATCAACGACCTCTTTGACCACTTCACTCGGGAAGAGGTCTTTTCCCCAGATGTGTGAGGCTATCAGCTTCCTTGGTTCGTGCCTCACCGCAGTCGAGGCGAACACGAACTCTCTTCAAGCCCGTCTGGCTTTAATGAAGTTGTATAGGTCCTTGGTGACCGTTGCCAGATGTGCTTTGGCAAAGACCATATACATATCTGGGGTGTCAGGGACGCTTGCCATCGTCTCTAATTCGGTCTGCAAGGACATAGAGGCAGCAAGTCTCTCCTTTGTTTCCTGCTCCCTGCGCAGGTGGAAGTCTGACAACTTCGGGAGGTCTTCTCCGAACTGACGTCCGGCAATGACGGCCTCCAGCTTCCGTGCTGAGAAGGTGTTGTAAACGTCCTTCCAGTCCGCATCATCAGATGGTAGGGCGAGGGAAAAGGGTCTATACTCTTCGAGTGTAGAGCAAGGTTTCCCTGCCTCGACTGCCTTTAAGGCTGCCTTAAACCCTTTCTCCATAAAGGGGAAGGCACGGGAAGAAGCAGCAATGAAAGATGGGTGCTTCTTACTGAGAGATGGCACCTTGGAACTAGTGAAGGCCCTCTCCTTCAATGTTTTAGTGAACAAGGCCTGGGCCTTGGGGAGGTCTAGTATGATGACCTCTTTCGGCTCTGTTTCCTCTTTGGAGGGGGGTTCCGTCCTCAAGCAGACGTAACAATCCGGGTAGGCCCCCTTGCTGGGCCAAAACTCAACGTCGTCAACTGGGATAGTTTCTTGATGTTTAGCTTCTTGGGGGCTAAACGAGAAGACACGAGCTGGTGCATCTCCGTTCGAAGTGAAGCCTCCTTCTCGGACGATTGCTTCTTCATGTCCTGGAACATGGACAGAAGAGAATGTAGCGTATGGCTAATCGCGTCTAACTGGGGGGCAGAAGAAGTCGACGGGACAGGCTCAGCCACCGTAGCCGATGAACCCGAAATAATTTCGGCTTTCTCTTCGTCGCCTGCAGGGGGTAAAACAGTCTCCTGATCCTGCTCTTCAACTAGAAGACTTCGTTCCATCTCCTCGGAAACTACTGACATGTCGTCCTCCAGCTGGATGTCCTTCAAGGCATCAGAAACATCAGATTCTACCGGAATCTGTACGAGGGGAATCTCAGGTTGAGCTTGAGGGATAACTGCATCCAAAGATGCCCTAGGAAACAAACAAGCCCTCATCCTTTCGTTAGGCAGGTATGGGCCAGTGGTGTTCTTCTGGAAGCCCCTGACCCATTTTCGCAGCATCTCTCTTGCTGCATCCCTTGACTCAGTAGACTTTTGATCCTCAAAAGCCTCAGTAAACAGTTTGGAACAAACGTCACGTACCTGGGGGTCCCAATACTTAACAGTGCCCTTTGTAGTTGCGCAGCGCGCGTGGGTTTTGCACATATCATGGCCGCAGAAGCTCTTACTGCGGACTTTGCAGAAATGGTTCCCGCACTCGGGATGCTCTTCCTGTAAAGAAAAGAAAAGCAGATGAGTATTCGGTGAAATATCTCATAATTTCATCATACAATGTTATTTATATTGTTTAGCTTAGGATAGGTAAGCTAGGAGGGAAAGAGGAAAGACACCCACATGTGTTTCCTGTCCAGCCAATTGCTATGACCTACTTCAATATTGAATTCTAAATTCTAAGTCGAATTATTAGGAGAAGATAATTATCCTTTGGATATAAAGTGTAATTTTTGACACCGTCTTCTAAGGTTCAATATTGGGGATCGAATAAAATGATCATTGATCATTATCTAAGCAAGAGAGAATCGCTCTCTTGGTGTAGCAGTCTCACAATAGGCTGCCCATGGAGCACCTTGTAGGTTGGAAAAAATGTATGGGCTACAGCACAGATCGCACAGTGGTATGCGTTGTGCGGAATAATCAATATCGCAGTGACTATGACCACTCCGCAGCCAGTACTGTAGTGCCTGCCGGCATACGCCGGTATTACCCTGGGCTATTGAAGGTATACTGCCTTCTTAGGTAAAGGGCGTCAGGGATTAGTATATGAAGGCGGATCCGGCGGCGGCGGCCGGCGAGAGGATATGTCGTCAGACAATTGGTCGACCGGCTGTCGGCAGTCAGCATAGTTGCCGGCAGGCAGTCGGTATGTGCCGGCTGTCGCTGGGTCACCGGTCAACGGCAATCCAGAGCAACCTGACGGTGACCCGCCGTCCGTGTTGGCTGCCGGCGGATCTAAGGCGCCGGCAGCTGGCCCAGGGTAGATGGTAAGAAAGAGAGAAAGCATGGATGGGAGGGGAAGCAAAGGCTCAGCCTTGCAGACCTCCATCGGAAATGAGGGTTCATATGGAAGGGGGAATTATATTCGGGCTTCTATCCAACCATAGCCCCTCAGTATCAGTTAGTGGGGCCATGGAAGGCAGTCCAAGGGAGGACTGAAGAACACTCGATAGGATAGGGGGATCCCTGCCGGCAGCCGACTCAGTCGACGGCCAACAGAGAACCCGAGCCAATCCCGCAATCTACCCTTAGGGTCGATTGTAAAATGATGGCCAGGATGTGTGAAGGCTAGGCCAACACTAAAGGACAGCAGGGGAGGGGCAAGGGTCCTGTAGGTGAGGTAGTACCTAGTAGGTCCTACCTAACCTAAAAGATTCTGATCCAGAGGAAAAACAACCTTAGGGGACAGGGAATTCAATTCTCTAGATTGGCTTAGTCTGATAGAGTGAGAAGGTGGCACCCAGGCCGCTGTCTCAATGGAGGAACAGAATCTAGTGTCGTAGACCTTAAGCAAGGGAAGAATTCAATTGTTCGGCTTAGGATCTGTCAGCACAGAACTGTCTGCTAGGCCATGGGGAAGAGGCATTATCATATAACGCCTCCAGGGGATGGCCTAGGGAGGTCTAGCCTCCTGCATTGGTAGCCTAACCTGACTTAGGAAGTCAGTTCACCAAGCCAGGCGGCCACCGATCACAGACAAATACTCTGATGTCCCGTCCTAAACTCAAAACCGACTCAGCAGTTGAGGGAAAGGAACGGAAACACCCCAGTCTAGATTTTCTTGAATAAAATTCACGGCAAAGCCGACTAGGGTTGGCCTAGGCTAGTCAGAGGGAAGAGGAATCGCTCTTAAATCTCACAGGGAGATATGTATCGACTTAAAAGGCATAGGAGGTGTCAGCCTCCACTTAAAAGATGATACAAGGGCAATTGGGAACATGTATGAAAGTATACTAGAGCCCCTAGGCTAGTAGCCTAGGCGCAGTGAGAATCGGTCACCGAAACACTCTCGTATACTATCTTGGAAGGGGAAAATTTATACAGTAATATCTTAATTGTATAAAATATTGCCTGAGCTTTAATAAAACTTTACCAGGAAGGTTATATCATGCATGAAGTGTGTGGGTGCCTAGGTTAGGAAGCCTAGCACTCGTGGGGCTCGGTAATAAAATTGCCAAATCCACGAAAACAAGGGCATAATATAAGAATTCTTAGCTAATTTGCTAAATAGCTAATATTTATTAAAGCGAAATATGCCGGGAAAGTCGTTCTGGCTAACTAAATGCACATGCAAAGAACGACCGCGTCCAAGACGCCATCCGGCTGGGCAACAGCTCTTGTTACGTTAATTATGAACTTATTTGAGGAAAAAACTGGCAAGAGCTTACATTTATACAAAATAAAGATAGTACTCAACTTTCCAGAGGCAGATGAGGCCGGTGAAGACATCATAGCAAAATTACAATCCAAAATAGCGAGAGGTACACGGGATAAACACCAAGTAGGAGCGGTACATGAGAAAGAATGACAAGATGGCGCCACACGGTGTCGTGCTGGCGCTCAATCACAGTACGAGTAGGAGTGTTGCCTTAATAAAGGCTCTCCTACAATTCTTGCCGCCTTCCCCTCTCGAAGCGTAAACGCTATTAGAGGTGTAGATAGCTATGTGGCGTGTCAAGAATACGTCCTCTGATCTTATGCGATATCCCTATAAGATAATACAAGGGATACTCACGCCAGGAGTTAGAATTAAGGATACCTTTAGTAAAATTCTCTGGGATATATCACTGTAGTTGAACATAACCTAGGAAACTACTAAGAAGGAACTTCCATCAGGATGACATGGCCTGAGCCCAAAAATATTCAGTATACATATATATATATATATATATGTGTGTGTGTGTGTATATATGTATATACAGTATATATATGTATATGTGTATATATATATATATATATATATATATATATATATATATATATATATATATATATATATATATAGGGCATTAATGGTTTATGTGTTCATAACTAAAAGAATGTTTGGAAGATTGAAAGACGTGCACGTGTTTAGGGGTATGGCCCTCTTAATGAGAGAATGCCTTGATGAAGTCATTGAGCTTCAGCACGGCATTTCACTCCCGTGCTGAAACTTGGTGACGGGCAAGAGGGCTCTCGAACTTGGGGAAATTACTCCCCCAGTTTGAATCTAAATTTCTCTCTTTCACCTTTTTCTTTTTCTCAATATTACTTCGACCTTATCCTAATTTCATAAACTTTCTTTTGTCTTGCTTTCCAAACTCAATGAGAAAAATTTCCCTCATTATATATGTGTATATATTATGTACATATATATTTATTATTTTTTTTTCTTTCCTATGGCTTGGATGTTTCTCATCCATTGTAGCCCCGGCGTGGATGTTCATACATCCTATATTGCTGCCTGCTTTGATGAGTGGGAGGAGGTGTTTGCATTCAAAGCTATATGTGAGAGTACTGGATGATTTCAGCCATCCCGAAGATGGTTTGGACCTTTTTAGCGGAACTATTCTCAAGTGTTGGGTCTTCGGAATCCAGGGGGATCCAATGCTTGGGGTAGGACTCTCGGCTTTTGGCCGGAAGCCCGTCATTACAGATATGGGGAGGATGATTCCATAATTTCTTGGTCTCAGTCCTAACAGGCGGGTTCAGCTTACACCTGTGCCTCTATATCTGTTTTGATGCTATCCTTCGGGTAGGGTATGGAGTGGACCATCTGGGAAGTATACTCTCATTGTGCCGATAGTGGAAAGTGCAAATTTCCTTTCTGGCGTGTGATGGCCTAACATTCTCGAGCAGGTACATCTAAGTAACCCTTTTCTCTCTCTCTCATCTAATGGATTCTTTAAGCAATGAACCCTCATCCCCTGGATACGCTGACTCTCCCCCGGCACTGTTGACGACCTCTGCTAATTCAATTAAGGAAAATTCTGTTGACGACTTAGGAACAAAAAAGGACCCCTCTACTAATGTTTCAAAACCAATTAAGTCGGGTAACAAAGGGAAACTAAGAATCCTTCATGTTACCCAAATTCCAATAAATACTGATTATGATATGATATATAAAGCATTTAGATGCTATGGAGTGATAAAAGAAATTAGAATGAAACTTGAAAATGAAAAATGGCATTCATGGATAACTTATAATAATCATGAAGAAGCATTCAATGCAATATGTAACATCAATGATATCAAAATTAATAACCTAAATGTCATGGGTGCCCTATGTGATAAGATACCAAACAGTTTGGATGTATATAGACCTGCTGACTGGTTTGAGAAAGATATCGATTTAACTATGCTCCCCCAAAGAAAGCCAAAACCACCAATGTGGCTTGTTGCCGAGCCTAAAGGGAGTAATGGGAATTATTTTAAAATTAGCAAACTAATTCAGAAAAAGGTAGAAACCATTGCACCAGGTGATATATCTCGCTTCGGGAAAAATAGCTTCCTAATCCATGCTAAATCATTCACGCAATCAGTAATACTGTCTAACCTTACGACAAACAGTGATGAGGATATGTTAGATGTCAAACCCCACCTAAACTTTAGTCACGGAAGGGGAGTAGTCTTCAATAAAGATCTTTACGAATTTACAGAAGAGGAAATACTAGCCATGTGCCCATTAACAGTGTGGAAAGTCCATAAGATTCCTGGGACGTCAATGATTATCCTTACTTTCCAGGATGCTGATGTGCCTTTCCACATCAATATTGAAAATGAAAGAATAAAAGTTCGACCTTTTATACAAAAGCCCTTACAATGCTTCAAATGTTTCAAATTTGGACATCCTTCTAAAGTTTGTAAAAATGAAAAAATGTGTAGCATCTGTGCCAGTCCCTATCATGGAGAGTGTACACTTGAGCCCAGCTGTTTGAATTGCAATTCAAACCATAAATCCACTGACAGGAGCTGCGAGATTTATAAGTTTGAAGAAGCAGCCCTCAACAAATCCAGTGTAGAACACATAAGTGTAGGACATGCCAAAAGACTACTGAAAAAACCAAACAGCTATGCAAATGCACTGAAATCAAGAGAAAATATACCACAGGAGACATCGAACCCACATAGTGCTGCCAGTAATTCCCAAAAAGGAAACACATCATCTAATGATAGTAGAGTTTTACCTGACAAGGTAAGCATATTGCCTTCCAAGGCTTTACCACTGTGTATTAAAACTGCAACACTGCCCACTTCTATACAAACTTCATCCCCCATTACCAACAATAGTACTAACCTCTCTCAGGCCATGTCCTTGCCTGATTTGATGGAAGTTCCACCCGAAACAAAGTTACCAGGTGCACCTGTGGTAGGGAAGGTGCAAAAACCTGGTAAATCCTCACCACTGATAAATAGGAAAAGAGAGAGACCTCCATCTCTCTCTCCACCCTCCATTAGAAACGTCAAGGTTATGACATCAAATAAATTTGATGTTTTGTCTGTTGATGTTTCTAATGGACCAGAAGATAAACTGAATAAATCAGAAATTCAAGTTGAGGTCCACCATCCACCTCAACAAATATATCAAAAGGATACAAAGAAAAACACAAACATAAAACCCATTATAACAAGACCACCTCTGAAGAAACCTACAGGTAATAATGTTAGATTAAAAGCTGCTAATGGGAAGACCTCATCCAAGATGTCTTCCAGAAATAATCCATAGTTTTCTCCTCCATTTTGCAATGGAACTGTCAGGGTTTGAGGGCGAAATATGAAGAACTTAAGCTCCTAATTCATGAGTATTCCCCCATAATTGTATGTCTACAGGAAAGTATGCTTGATTCTAACACTCCTAGTCCTCGAGAGTATGTTAGCTATAGAACACCATATAATCAACAAGCAGGAAGCCATGGCGGAAGTCTTGTATACATTCGTCGAGATGTTCCCCAAATACCTATGTCTATACGTACAACCCTGCAGGCAGTTGTTGTACAAATTGATATAGGGAGAAAATATACAATTTGCTCTCTGTACTTACCTCCAAATGATATTATTTTATATGATGACTTAGCAGAGGTCATTCAACAACTCCCTCAACCATTTCTCTTACTGGGAGATATGAATGGTAGACATCCTTTATGGGGTGATATTCTAGCAAACACAAGGGGCAATATTATCTCATCAATTGTGGAGAATGAGGATGTGGGACTCCTTAATACAGGAGAGCCCACACACTTCCATGTTCAGACAGGTACCTTGTCATGCATTGACCTTTCAATTGCAAGCTCTAACTGTCTTCTTGATTTTGATTGAAGGACATTAGATGATTGGCATACTAGTGATCATGCACCAATCATTATAAACACCAACAATGGTCCACCTTTACAGAGATCGCCACGATGGAATCTTGACAAGGCGGACTGGGAAAAGTTTCGTGAGCTAAGCGAAATTGAGGGGGATGCTGAACAGGTTGAAAATATCGATGATGCCATAGACTTACTGAATGGAACTCTCCATACAGCAGGAGTCAATTCAATTCCCAAAACAACAGGGTTATTCAAACGACGACCAGTCCCGTGGTGGTCTTCAGAACTAACTGCCCTCCACAGAGCCACAAGAAGATCTCTAACATGATTGCGTAGACTCCGAACTGATGAGAATTTAATTATGTACAAGAAATGTAGAGCACAGTTCCGTCGTGCCATGAAAGAAGCAAGGCGCCAGTCATGGATGTCTTTTGTTTCCTCCATTAACAGTAGAACACCACCATCTGCTGTGTGGAGGAAAGTAAAAAAGATAGCTGGCAAATTCACCCCCAACCCACCACCAGTGTTGAAGGTGAATGGTCAGTATGTAACCGAAGCAAATGATGTTAGCAATGCCCTGGCTAATCATTTTTCAAATGTATCCAGCGAGTATGAAGGAGCCCCTGGTCACCAGTATAGGAGCACTGAAGAAAAGAAAATTTTAAATTTTGCAACAAGAAGGGAAGAGTCGTATAATTCTCCTTTCACTGAAAGAGAATTTGATTCTGCACTTGCTCATTGCAATGATACAGCCCCTGGACCCGATGGAATTCCATATGCAATGATTAAACATGTAAATTTTAATACAAAGCTATTTATTTTAAGTATTATTAATAGAATATGGCATGATCATAGTTACCCAAGTGTTTGGGAACTAGCCATTATTTTAGCCTTTTTAAAACCCGGTAAAGACAAGTTTTTAGCAGCAAACTATCGTCCTATTGCATTTACATCTTGTTTATGTAAAATCATGGAGAAGATGGTCAATGCAAGGCTGATGTGGTACCTTGAAAAGAAAGGTATTTTATCACCGATTCAACGTGGATTCCGAAAAATGCACTCAACGACTGATGTGTTGATACGACTAGAGTCTTCTATTTGTGAAGCCTTTGCTTCCAAACAGCACCATGTTACAGTATTTTTTGACCTTGAAAAGGCATATGATACCACATGGAGATATGGTATTCTTAAAACCATTCATGAATTGGGATTGAGAGGAGAGCTGCCACTATTTATTCAGGCATTTCTTTCACGTAGAGTTTTTCAAGTGAGAGTGGGGGAAACTCTATCAGAGAGTAAGTGCCAGGAAGAAGGAGTTCCTCAGGGTAGTGTGCTGAGTGTAACCCTTTTTGCACTAGCAATTAATGGGATATCCTCAGCCATTCCCCAGGATGTTCTCTCAACATTATTTGTGGATGATCTCTCAATATCATTTGCTGGCACTAAAATGGCAATGGTTGAGAGAAAAATTCAACTCTCTATTGATAAAATTATCCAGTGGGCTGACATGAATGGATTTAAGTTCTCGACAAGTAAAACTACCATTGTCCATTTTTGTCGTATCCGGGGAGTACATCCAGACCCGGATATATACATTAAAGGTCAACGGATACCATGTGCAAGAGAAGCTAAATTTTTAGGTTTGATATTTGATTGTAGGTTTACATGGGTTTCTCACTTAAAAGCATTAAAAGCTAAATGTGTTGAAGCTTTGAATATCTTAAAAGTATTGTCCCATACATCATGGGGGGCAGACCGCAATACTATTTTAAAATTATACAAGGCCTTGATTTTTTCCAAAATTAGTTATGGTTGCGAGGTATATTCTTCAGCCACCTCAAGCCGGTTAAGAATATTAGACTCGATACATCATGCAGGTATTAGATTGTCTACTGGAGCTTTTAAAACCTTGCCTATCCCAAGTCTCCTTGTTAATGCTGGAGAGTTACCTCTAGACCTTTACCGAATGTCTTCCGTTCTTCGGTATTGGTTTAGATTGCAAAGACTCCCTAACTCTCTAGCCTTTCAGACTGCAAGCCTTGTAAGACACGCATCATACTTTGAGTTGCACCCAAAATCTCCTCAACCTTATGGCTTTCGGGTGAAACGATTATTAAATAGTCTGGATATAATTAGAAATAAGGTACTTCCATTCAAGGTATCATCAACGCCCCCATGGAAGTTACCAGAGATATCTTTTTGTAAATATTTTATTGGAGATAAGAAGAATATGTCAGACCTAGAAGCCAGGTCTCTTTTTAATGAACATGTTAAAGAACATAGAGGATCAACTTTTATCTATACTGATGGCTCCAAATCTGATGCTGGCGTTGGATTTGGAGTACATAGTAATGGTTTTAATTGTAGAGGTGCACTTCCTCTGACCGCTTCCATATTTACTGGCATATTAACCGCTATTGAGAAAATAGCGTTGGAGAAGGAGGGTAATTTTACAATTTTTAGTGATGCAAGGAGTGTCCTTCAAGCTATGGAAGTTTTTAATTCTAATAACCCTCTAGTTTTAAAGATTTTAGAATGGCTTTTTATTATTGGACGGAGAGGTATAACAGTTCAATTTTGTTGGGTTCCAGCACATGTAGGTGTGTCTGGGAATGAGAAGGCAGATTCACTGGCTAAGGAGGCTGTATCCGAGTTGCTGCCAAGAAGGTATCCCATTGCCTGTAATGATTTCTTACCTGACTTCAAGAACTTGGTTTGCAATAAATGGCAACAGCAATGGGATAGTCAAGATGGCAATAAAATGCGAGAGATAACAAATGACATATCTCCTTGGAGGTATAATATGATGCCCCGAAAATGGCAGACGTCTCTTTGTCGTCTCCGTATTGGTCACACTCGGTTGACACACGAGTTTCTGCTGAAGGGCCAACACCAACCGTATTGTGATGACTGTTTAGTACCTCTAACAGTAAGGCATTTGTTGACCGAATGCCCCAATTATAACAACTTGCGGAATAGATATTTGTTTGAGGCTCGAGGTGAGGGTTGCAGGTTCATCCTTACCAAGATTCTTGGAAATGATGTGTCCTACCATGCAAGTGGCATTTTTAGATTTATTTCAGAAGCAGGTCTTCTGAAAAATATTTAACTTTTATGACATTCAATTTTTATGATTTTAATTGAATACTATTTAATTTTTATTTTTATTTTTTATTTTTGTATACATGAATTAAATGTTACCGGCGTCAATGACCTTAGATGTCAGGATGCCTGAAAACTTTAAAATCATTCATTCATTCATTAGGGGTATGGCTAACGGTATGTCTGATCATTTTTTGGTGGAAGGAAAATTAGTTGTAGCAAAAGAGTGGGGGAATTGTGTAGGTGGATGTAAAAGGGAGCTAGTGAGGGTTGAAGAGCTAATAAAACCGGGGGTAAAAAGTAAATATCAGGAAAGGTTGAAAATGGCATATGACGAGGTGAGAGTAAGAGAAACTGGTAATTTAGAGGAGTAGAAGTTAGCAAAAGAAAATTTTGTTGGGATTGCAAGTGATGTATGTGGCAAGAAGGTTGTTGGAGGCAGCATGAGGAAGGGCAGTGAATGGTGGAATGAAGGAGTGAAGGTAAAAGTGGAAGAGAAAAAGAGGGCTTTTGAAGAATGGCTGCAGAGTAATAGTATAGAGAAGTATGAAAAATATAGAGAGAAAAAGGTGAAAGTAAAGCGCAAGGTACGTGAGGCAAAGAGGGCAGCTGACCTGAGGTGGGGTCAGGGACTGGGTCAGTCATATGAAGAGAATAAGAAGTTTTGGAAAGAAGTGAAGAGAGTAAGGAAGGCCGGCGCAAGAATTGAAGAGAGTGAAAGATGGAAATGGAAGGTTGTTAAAAGGAGAGGAGGCAAGGAAAAGGTGGGCGGAATATTTTGAAAGTTTGCTGAATGTTGAGGATAATAGGAAGGCAGATATAATTGCTGTTGCAGGTGTTGAGGTGCCAGTGATGGGAGATGAGAATGAGAGAGAGAGATTACAATAGAGGAAGTGAGGAGAGCACTAGATGAAACGAGAGTAGGAAAAGCATCTGTTATGGATGGTGTGAAAGCTGAGATGTTGAAGGAAGGGGGTGTGACTGTACTTGAATGGTTGGTGAGATTGTTTAATGTGTGTTTTGTGTTGTCAATGGTACCAGTAGATTGGGTCTGTGCATGTATTGTACCACTATATAGGGGTAAGGGAGATGTGCATGAGTGTGGTAATTCAAGAGGTATTAGTTTGTTGAGTGTAGTTGGAAAAGTGTATGGTAGAGTACTGATTAATAGGATTAAGGATAAAACAGAGAATGCATTCTTGGAAGTACAGGGTGGTTTTAGAAGAGGTAGGGGTTGTATGAATCAGATTTTTACAGTTAGGCAGATATGCGAGAAATATTTAGCAAAAGGTGAGGAGGTGTATGTTGCGTTTATGGATCTGGAAAAAGCATATGATAGAGTTGATAGGGAAGCAATGTGGAATGTGATGAGGTTATATGGAGTTGGTGGAAGGTTGTTGCAAGCAGTGAAAAGTTTCTACAAAGGTAGTAAAGCATGTGTTAGAATAGGAAATGAAGTGAGGGATTGGTTTCCGGTGAGAGTGGGGCTGAGACAGGGATGTGTGATGTCGCCGTGGTTGTTTAACTTATATGTTGATGGAGTGGTGAGAGAGGTAAATGCTCGAGTGCTTGGACGAGGATTAACACTGGTAGGCGAGAATGATCATGAATGGGAGGTAAATCAGTTGTTGTTTGCGGATGATACTGTACTGGTAGCAGACACAGAAGAGAAGCTTGACCGACTAGTGACAGAATTTGGAAGGGTGTGTGAGAGAAGGAAGTTGAGAGTTAATGTGGGTAAGAGTAAGGTTATGAGATGTACGAGAAGGGAAGGTGGTGCAAGGTTGAATGACATGTTGAATGGAGAGTTACTTGAGGAGGTGGATCAGTTTAAGTACTTGGGGTCTGTTGTTGCAGCAAATGGTGGAGTGGAAGCAGATGTACGTCAGAGAGTGAATGAAGGTTGCAAAGTGTTGGGGGCAGTTAAGGGAGTAGTAAAAAATAGAGGGTTGGGTATGAATGTAAAGAGAGTTCTATATGAGAAAGTGATTGTACCAACTGTGATGTATGGATCGGAGTTGTGGGGAATGAAAGTGATGGAGAGACAGAAATTGAATGTGTTTGAGATGAAGTGTCTGAGGAGTATGACTGGTGTATCTCGAGTAGATAGGGTTAGGAACGAAGTGGTGAGGGTGAGAATGGGTGTAAGAAATGAGTTAGCGGCTAGAGTGGATATGAATGTGTTGAGGTGGTTTGGCCATGTTGAGAGAATGGAAAATGGCTGTCTGCTAAAGAAGGTGATGAATGCAAGAGTTGATGGGAGAAGTACAAGAGGAAGGCCAAGGTTTGGGTGGATGGATGGTGTGAAGAAAGCTCTGGGTGATAGGAGGATAGATGTGAGAGAGGCAAGAAAGCATGCTAGAAATAGGAATGAATGGCGAGCGATTGTGACGCAGTTCCGGTAGGCCTTGCTGCTTCCTCCGGTGCCTTAGATGACCGCGGAGGTAGCAGCAGTAGGGGACTCAGCAGTATGAAGCTTCATCTGTGGTGGAAATGTGGGAGGGTGGGCTGTGGCACCCTAGCAGTACCAGCTGAACTCGGCTGAGTCCCTGGTTAGGCTGGAGGAACGTAGAGAGTAGAGGTCCCCTTTTTTTTTTGTCTCTTGTTGATGTCGGGTACCCCCCAAAATTGGGGGAAGTGCCTTTGGTATATATATGTATGATGATATATATATATATATATATATATATATATATATATATATATATATATATATATATATATATATATATATAATATATGTATATATATGTATATATAAATATATATATATATATATATATATATATATATATATATATTTATATATATGTATATATATATATATATATATATATATATATATATATGTATATATATATATATATATATCTATATTTAAATATATATATATATATATATATATATATATATATATATATATATATATATCTATATATATATATATATATGTGTGTGTGTGTGTGTGTGTATATATATTTATATATAGATATATATTTATATATAAAGAACGCCACAAAACAATTTGGTGAACAGCCTCTCTCACACTCGGCCACCTAACGACTGCATAGGGAACCATCTCAAATCCTCGCATCTTAAATTTTTCTCATATCTCGGTGCAAAAATTTGCTCGAAACTTTCTTCGTATCTCAAATTTCTCATACGTTGGGACACTCGTATGTAGAGGTATTACTATATATATATATATATATATATATATATATATATATATATATACATATATATAAATATATATATAATTATATATATACACATTTATATACATATATATATATATATATATATATATATATATATATATATATATATATATATATGTATATATATATATATCTATCTATATATATATGACCCATGTAGATGAATAATGAGATGGAATATGGGGTTTATTCATTTATTACAAAAGCTTTGTTCGTACTTACACTGTACACAACTACCCTCTCAGGTGAGGGACTTGTCAACTCGAGCGCCCAAAGGCAACTAAACTCCCTTCACTACCAAAATGCAATCTTGTACAATAACATGCTGAGACATAGGTTTTTGTGGAATACTCATGAATATTGAGTTCATTTACCTTGACGTACAAGACACATCTACATATATGAATTAGTACATTACTCCCCCCACAAGCTCCTCACTCCGGGAGGAGCTGCGCACTTGCCCTCACTAGTGTATGATACATGGAGGAGACTCCGACCGGGAATAGGCATGGCATGTTCTAAACAGAAATGCAACATAATTATATATATTTATATATATATTTACATATACATACACACATATATATATATATATATATATATATATATATATATATATATATAGAAATCACCCAAAAAAGTAACACATCTTCCACAAAAAAATTAAAAATGAAGTATTGCATGTAAAAATTTACACAATACTATATAAATAATTCCACTCATTTCTTCTTAAGACCTCTGCAACTAAAATACAGAATACCCAAAGTGAAAAAAAATCATAACATCAGTTTTACAGAACCTCATCAATAACTTCCCTCTGGATGTGGGCAATACGGGCTTTTTGGGCGGGACAGGGGTAGGAATAAATATTCGTTCATCCCTCGATTTTCCTTGTCTGGGTTTATGGCACAATTTCGCAGCACAACTCACCACCACCGTTTCGCCATTTATTTAAATCACTACAACACTTGCACTTGCAACTTTCAACCGATGGCCACTAGCCTTTTTCTCGAGAAAATCATTCATCTTCCCGCCCTTCTCTTATAACATGAAGTATAAGGTATTCACATCTACACATTCTCTAACACTGCCTATCCTCAAGGCTGAACTTTAATCCCGCAGCCACTTGCCATTCTGGAACTGCCCCGGCCCCAGCAACCAGGAATCATATAAATACATGAATAATACAGCATCCGCCTGATGGATCTCACCTGACGTATTTAACCTCTTATTGTTTTTAGGTTCACTCAGCAATGTTATACGCATTGTCACACTCAGCAAAATTACCACAACATTTTACCTATACATTAAACATCAACATAAGGACACATTGTTATCATCAAGTTTATTTAAAACACGTCAAAGGAAGAAATGAGGTCTGTTCAAACAACAACAGCAGCAAAGGAAAAAATATTCTACGTATCAACTCGAGGAATGTCACGTATGCGGGGTTAAGGAGGAACACTTTTGAAAACTACCTCTTCAGTCACCACATGTATATGTGCCTGATGGTGTTCAGACACTGCACTATTAATAATGCTTTGTATCACAACTGTGTTAGATTTAACCATCTTTACTCGGTAGGGATCCAAATATGCTGGTTCTAGTTTGAGTTTCCTAGGTTGTAATCATTTCAAATACACACGATTGCCCATAAATACTTTTACCGGTGTGGTTTTGAACTGACCATCATACTTTGAGCTGTGTTTTTCATTAGCTCTTTTCAAAAACCTTTCAGTGGTGTTCATTGCTCTCCTCAATAGATTTAATAAATATACACGGTGTTGCTTAGTTGAATGATTTGGCAATTGTTGCGAATTAATAAGTACCGTATATGGTAACACAGGATCCTTTCCATACACTAAAAAGAAAGGCGTGTCCCTGAGCGAAGCATTATACGCAATGTTCAAAGCTAGCTCAGCGGTAGGAAGCATGGCGTGCCAATGAAGAGGGTCCTCAGCCACTAAGTAACGTAAAATTCGCACTACTTCCCTATTATGCGATTCCACTAATCCATTTGCTGAAGGGCTATATGCAGTCACTGAAAAGTGTTCGATTTTCATCAAGTCCTTGACCGATTTCACCACCTTATTTATGAACTCGAGACCATTATCACTTATTAAAATTTTCGGGCAACCAAACCTAGTAATTAAAGAGCACAGCGTGTGGGCTAATGAGTTTGCAGATTTATCCAACATTGCGTAAGTATGAGTGTACCAAATAAATGCATCCACAAATACACATATATACTTATTTTATGTTAACCCAGTAGGAAATGGTCCTACTACATCCATATGCCCTCTATAAAATTTAATAGGAATCACAGGCCACTTTCTGGCTTCCGGTACAGTGTTTTTATGTTCTTTGAAACAGTTACAAGCATGACAACCTTTTATATAATTCTCTATAGATTTTTTCATTCCTAACCAAAAGAAGGATTCACGTGCTTTCCTTAATGTTCTATCAAACCCTAAATGCCCTGCATACGGACTTCCATGTACAATGTGGATGGCTCCTTTAATTAAAGAGGGAGGAAGAACTACCCCTGCACAAAATTCCTGTCCCCTCTTCTCGTAAGCACAATATAAGATATCATTTTCTATAAAAAACTTCTCACAAGGCACATTCAGAAATGACAGATAACTCTAAGATTCCCCTTTAATCACTGCTCGCACTCTTTCCATCCATTCCTCTTTTTTCTGTCCTTCTCGGACTTCTTTTATGTCCCAACCTCCCAAGTCAATCAAACCTGCATCATCAGGGCATTCATTCTGGACACCCCTGGTCATGTCCTCGGTCACTCACATACATTTACTTTCGCTGCTCTCTCTCTCTCTCTCTAACATCTGCAACTCTCTCCCTCTCTCAAACGTGTTCCGTTTGTTCCTCGTGAGAATTCACACTCATTTTGATGGGAGTCTTCAATATTTTGGTTACGTTCTTCGTTCCTCTCTTGTGCCCTAGTTGTTACTCCTATTACTGCACCTCTAGAGACAGCATCAGCTACCTTGTTAGCTTTACCTTCTATGTGGTGAAAACCCTTTATACTAAACTCTAACAATCTCTCAATCCATCTCGCTTGTCGAGAGGTCAAATAATTTTTATAATACAAATCACATAAGGGACGATGATCACTTTGCAACTCGATCGACTAACCTAATAAAAAGAACCGATGCCTCTCTAGAACCCAAAGAAAAGCTAAAGCCTCTCGATCGAATGTACTATAATTCTTTTCTGCCCCTTTTAACGCCCAGAAAGCAAAAGAAATGGGTCGCTCTCTGTCTTTATCATCTCGTTGAGAAACGACGCCGCCAATAGCTACGCTACTCGCATCTGTTGTCTCTAAAAACGGGCGAACAAATGTAGGATATGCGAGTAATTCATTGCTAGTTAAGGCAGCTTTCAAATGGTTAATGGACCTTTCTTCTTCCCTTCCCCAATTTATTACTTTTTGTTTTTAAAGCATCTAAGGGTCTCGTTATCTCTCCAAAACCTCTTATGAATTTACGGTAATACCCAGCGAGCCCTAGGAATCCAGCTCCTTAGAGTTACGTAGCCTGGGGAAATCTCTAATAGCCACTACTTTACTGGGGCAGGGTTGGATACCTTCTGGGGTTATTATGTGACTTAAAAATTCGATGTGTTTACAGAAGAATTTGCACTTTGACAAATTTATTTTCATACCATTACGTCGCATTGCTTCTAAAACTTTATGAATATTATTATGTTCTTCAGCCATTTTCCCTGTAATTATGATAACGTCTAAATAATCAAGAATATTATGGCCAATTAAGGGAGACAAAACTGCCATCATTACTCTAGAGAAATGACTTGGAGCATTTTTAACACCGAAAGGAAGAAAATTAAACTGAAATAGTTGATCGTTAGCTATAAAAGCTGTTTTACATTTACTGTCTTCCTGAATGGGTATTTGATAGTATCCAGATTTTAAATCAACACTTGTAAAATATTTACTTTCTCAAGTAATTCTTCGATCAAGGGCAATGGAATTGCATTATCCTTAGTGACTGCATTCAACTTCCTATAATCAACACACAATCTTACCGAGCCATCCTTTTTCCTAACAGCTACAATTGGAGAAGACCAGGGGATTCGCTCTCCTCGATTATCCCTTGTTCCCTTAATTTATTAATTTCCCTTTCTATCTCTCCCTGGAAATGAATGGGTACCTTATAAGGCCTTGACCTGATCGGCTCCGCCTGCCCAGTTTCAATGCTAAAGGGAAATCGATCAATCCTCCCACGTGACTCATCTCCAATTGCAATTACATCGGAATAACTATTGACAATGTCACTAACTACAGGCTGATATTCTGACGGACATAGTTTTCACACTTGCATAATTAAATTCTGAGTGCGTTCGTCTGTGCGGGCTGGAGTTGTGGCTCCCCACATCCAATTATAAGCAATTTCACATAACTAATTCACACACAGAATCACTTCCTAACACCAGTTTTTCATTTGACAAATTAACTATCGTTATATCAGATCTTTTCTCTTTTATTTCCGTCAAGTCCTCTATGATTATTTGCGCCCAATTGTCATGGGGTTTAACAATGACCTTGGTTCCTTCTGGAAGAGGGCGACACGGGGTCACTTATAAGCTCGTAAGTGTCTGTGGAGACAACACTTTTCCTCTATCAGGTACAGCTGTTACCTTACTTATATGTCTCTCCGAGCTCACATATGCACTTAGCCCCTCATGGCTTTCTGTCGACAAAATGTACCCTCCTGCTTTTACTGTTATTGTATCTTTTCCCCCAAAAAATGCAAATTTGATTATTAGAGATAAAATCAATTCCTAAAATAGCCTCGATTCCTGGAATTCCCAAGGTGGGCAAGACAAAAAAATCATGTGTAAACTTCACAGACCCCACCTTAAAGTTGACGATTGTTGTATGGTTTATGTGTAGTTTATTTCCTCCTGGCATGTCAAGAACGATGGATGCCGCCGACTGTAGTGGGTTTGATGAGAATCTTTTTTCAATCAGTGAAACACTGGCTCCTTTGTCGATCAGCGCTCAAATAGATTTATCTGGTAGGTCAATCCTTACTGCTAGCATTCCTAGACTGCCATTACGAGATATGGGGCATGGGCCAATGACCTCAGCTGCAATGCTGCTGCTCCCTAGTGCTGCGGGGGTGAGGTCGGGGGTACCGATGGAGTTCCCAGTGACTGCTCTGTCACCACGTCCATCGTCACCACTTCCTCGGCTACTGCTTGTGATGTCATGCGGGGGTGGTGGGCCATCAAACTCCCTCGTCTCCCTCTTCCTCAGTTTCCTTTTCCTCGGATGTTGGGCGGGGGGAGATGTACGTGTGCCACAGGCCGCCCGTCCTCGACTTTTTTTGCTGAGCACTCTCGAGATAGATGACTGTAGGCCTGACAAGTGTAACAGTGCGGGGATCCTTGGGTGGGGCACTCCACTCGTCGGTGCCCCTCTTCCCCACGCTGCTAGCATCTGAAGACTTTGCTAACTCTGTACTCACCTCAACCCCCCTTCGGATGTCGACTGCTTCTCATGGCTGCCAACTTCTCAGAATCGGGCCCATTATTCCCAGTAATTTTTTCTTCTGGCAAATTGTCTAAAATGCTTTGTATCACACTCACTACGTCTGCTGATGAGCGATTGTCATCGAACAAATAACCACATAAATACGGATTTACTAATCTGCGATTATGTTTACGGGCAATTGCTTTTTTATTTATCACCTTCTGGGAGATTGGCACTCCGGGTAGCAAACAAATCGCAATCCCGAAAAATGCGAGTTGCAAAACTAAGAACGGATTCACCTTCCCGTATTTTGGGTTTGTAATTTTCTTTCATGTCTCCCTTTCTTGCATCAGGCAAGGCATACTTCTCATTTAAACGTCGTTTTATTTCAGTATAACTTCTTAAACTGTCTTGTAGCCAACACATTACCTGCATTGATGGAGCATCTTTCAGCAATCTAATCACTTGAATAGCTTTTTCTCTTTCAGACCACCAATATGTGGCTACTTCAAAGTCTCATAAACACTTCAATCGATTGAAACCTTTTGTTAGGTCGTTGATCATTAAAAGGCCTAACACTTGCCTGGAGTTCTGGCAACTTTCGAACTACGATTTGCGTATCTTCACTCGGCTGTGCATGTGTACTTTCACTTGTGTGCGTTTGAACTTTGTTTATGTACGTCGGATATGCTGTGGTTGCGTGCCGCTCCTCTTCTCGTTCAACCAAGAATCTGTTCATTAACTGGTCTAAGTTTTCTAACTTATTTTCCTATTCTTGCGTTGTAATTTCCTGTCAATATTCTTCATCAGGAACGCTATATCCCACTGCTCCTTCGTTCTCATCTCCTGCAGCAGCAGCGTCTGCTATGTTAGTCCTTGTGTATCTAGGCATCTTGAACTTTTATTTCACTGGCTCAAAGAACAATTCACTCACAGCATACACAAACAGACATATTTTTACACCTGACACCAATATGACCCATGTAGACGGATAATGAGACGGAATATGTTTTCTTCATTTATTACAAAAGGTTTGTCCTTAAGTACACCGTACACAACTACCCTCTTAGGTGAGGGACTTGTCATCTCGAGTGCCAAAAGGCAACTAAACTCCCTTTGCTATCAAAATGCAATCTTGTACAATAGCTTGCTGAGACATAGGTTTTTGTGGAATAATCATGAATATTGAGTTCATTTACCTTGATGTACAAGACACATCTACATACATGAATTAGGATATATATATATATATATATATATATATATATATATATATATATATATATATACACTGTATATATATATACATATATATATATATGTATATATACATATATATCTACATGTATACATACCTATATATATATATATATATATATATATATACATATATATATGTTTATATACATATATATATTTACATATACATATATATATATATATATATATATATATATATATATATATATATATATTATATATATATGTATATATACACACATATATATACATACATATACATATTATATACATATTCATATATATACTGTACATATATATGCATATATATAATATATATATAATATATATATATATATATATATATTATATATATAGCCTATATATTATATATATATATATTATATATATATTATATATATATATATATATTATATATATATATATATATATATATATATATATATATATATATATACAAATTCAAATATTATTATTGTTATTATTATTATTATTATTATTATTATTATTATTATTATTATTTGCTAAGCTACATCCCTTGTTGGAAAAGCAGGATGCTATAAGCCCAGGGGCTCCAACAAGGAAAATAGCCCAGTGAGGAAAGGGAAAAAGGAAAAAGAAAATATTTTGAAGAAGAGTAACATTAAAATAAATAACTCCTATATGAACTATATAAACTTTAACAAAACAAGAGGAAGAGAAATTAGATAGAAAAGTGTGCCCGAGTGTACCCTCAAGCAAGAGAACTCTGACCCAAGACAGTGGAACACTATGGTACAGAGGCTCTGGCACTACCCAAGACTAGAAAGCAAGGGCTTGATTTTGGATATATATATACATACACATATATATACATATACTCGTGTATATATATATATATATATATATATATATATATATATATATATATACATATATATACATACATATATATATATATATATATATATATATATATATATATATATATATATATATATATATATATATATATATATATATATATATATATATATATACGTATATGTATTTAAATATGAATATATATATATATATATATATATATATATACATATACAGTATATATATATGTATATATATATATATATATATATATATATATATATATATATATATATATATATATATATATATATATATATATATATATATATATATATATATAAAGAACGCCACAAAACAGTTTGGTGATCGAACAACATCAAAACATTTTATGGCGTAGAGATCGAAACAAAATTTGATGGTCAAACAACTTCAAAGAACCTGTATGAACTATAACATACGCAATTTAGCCAGTTTAGGAGCATCTCCCATCTCTTTCAGACCACCAATAGATCGTGTTGTTGATTTAATTGTTTAGCATTTTTTTATATCCAAACTATGGAAAAAGAGGTGATGCCTTCAGAAGAAGAAGGAAAGCATGCTGTTCCTAGTTCATTGATAAAGGAAATGTCAAAATTGGCCGATTTACACGACTTTGTAGAAAAAAAAACTTTGATTATTTCTTTATTGATAATGCTAATAGAGCCAGCTCAGAAACATTTTAAAACGAAGGCAGAAATAATTCTCCCTCGACCAATATTTAGTAATAAGGTCCTCAAGTGAATCAAAGTTAGTCATATAAAGGGCAGAAAAAAAAATTAAGAATCCCAAAAATGCACCTAGGCCTACCCAAGTAACATTAACACATAATCCTCAAAACTTTCCACCCAAACTATCCACTCTCCTTATTACAGAGAAAGTGCAGTTGAATTTTTATTTATTCTATATCTGTTTATTTATTCTATTAGTAATATGTTTTTCTTGTTTTTGGATATGCTTTTATGTACCGTACTGTATTTTTATATAAACTTTATGCAAAAAAAATTCCCATAATAGAAGCATCTTTGAGTGAGGAACCAATTAATATTGCATTTCAATTTATTCTTATAAGAAAAATTTATTGTGCTCGAACAATTCAATGGTCAAACTCAGTTTTTCAATGAATTGTGTTCCATGATGGAGAGCTTTCAAACTGATCCATTTCTTCGATACGATAGTGATAGTGGTGACGTAAACTTTGTCAGCAATAGACGGAGACAGAGATCAAACTGAACAAACACCTACATACACATACGCACACATATACATACGTATATGGCTGGGTGTGTTTGTAAATTCTGAATTTATTCGCAGAGAACAAGTCACAGAACAGAGCATCATAATCTCAATAATTACCCGTTTTACACAAGCCATCTCCGCATTGAGAATATCACTATGGATGACAGCGGAACATACAGTTGCAAGGCCAGAGTTGAAGGGAGGCTTCCAACAGAAAAGTCCTTAAACATAATAGTTAAAGGTAATTTGATTCTCTCTTCATCCAGAACAAATATAGATTTGAAAATATTCATAGAATCGTAAAGTTACTAGATTTTGTGATGAATGGTGTTATATTTTCATACATAAAACTTCATGAATACTAGTCACAAAAACATGATTCATATTCATCTACTACAAATTCTAGTGTTTATTTTCCAGAGAACATGGATTCCTTCATAAAGATCTTAAACATAACCCAAAACATCACTTGTGGAAAAGGAGAGAATGCGACATGGGATTTAGAAGTCGAAAGTTTTCCTCCAATGCCCATATATCAGCTAAGCAGTAGGGTAAGTAATAAATGGCTTTTATGCTCTATCTTCTTGTCCCTTCTCTTCCATATCTGTTCTCTCTCACAGCAACTGATACATATAATTTTCCCCTTTATGTATATATTCTCAATTTTTCCTTCCTCACTTTTTGATGCTGTAGCAGTATTTTCCCTTTGAGTGGCAAGTGAAAGATATATATCTGTGAATCTTTCCTTTTAGTCTGAAGACGTCAATAGGACAGAATAATAGTTTGCAACTTTACACACACACACACACACACACACACATATATATTATATATATATATATATATATATATATATATATATATATGTGTGTGTGTGTATATGTATGTATATACTGTATATGTATGTATATACTATATATATATATATATATATATATATATATATATATATATATGTGTGTGTGTGTGTGTGTGTGTGTGTTACATCTAAATAAAATATTAATGTTCCCAAGTTTATCTGTTCATCTGTATATTGTATTTAGTTTAATTTTCCTTTTAAATATAATTCAATCATTCACCATATCTTCATGTTCAACATTCTTAAGCTTAGAATAATTCTCCCCCAGGGAATCTCTTAAAAGGAAATGTAATGAAACTCTGCTCTGCTTAAAGTTCTATTAAGGTTCAGCACTTAGGAATATTTTCAGAACTTAATTCTCACTCTTGAGTATACACTGTAAATTGAATACTAAATTTAACATGGAATCAAATATCCAATTTGATTCTCTAATTTCCTCTCTTATTTCTAGACGGGCTTTCAGCAACCGAAGTGAATGAAATAATTGATTCTTATTTTTACCTCAGTTCATCCCTGAGCAATT
>NC_090725.1:235026960-235029798 GCF_036898095.1 Palaemon carinicauda | reverse complement strand
AATTTAATGCCCTTATCGTGCAGTGGACTAGCAATGGGTGATGATTATATATATATATATATATATATATATATATATATATATATATATATATATATATATATATATATATATATATATACATATATATATATATATATATATATATATATATATATATATATATATATAGAATTAGTGTTGCTTGTAATCTGGACAGACACCTTAAGTCCTACTAAGAAACTGGGAAGAAATATTTGTTTCAAATCCCTATAGAGACCATAACATTTGAGTCATAACATCATTTCGGTTTCGTTATCTTTATATACTGTATATATATATATATATATATATATATATATATATATATATATTTTACTTTTACTTTGACGGCTGCTTTTTCCGATCCCATACAGCAGGGGAACCCCACTCTCTACAGGACCTCCACTGTCGTTTTACCTTGTCCGTTCAGAATATTTAACGTTTCATATCACTTATTGTTCATTTACTGGTAAATCGTCACTGTGAAAGGACTCACGAAATAAGAAAGCCTTTAGTTTCCTCTTGAAAGCCGTAATGTCTTCAATCATTCGGATGTTTCGTGGGAGCTTATTATATAGTCTCGGAGCCGCATATTTGAAGGCTACGGAGCCTAATTAGACATATAGCCTATCTAGGTTCCAACAGTTTGAAGCCGTCTGTAACTATTCTCGTGTCGCCACGATTTGTTGGCTGTGCAATATGTAGCAATTCTCTTAAGTATTTTGGACTACCGGTTCTGATAACTAGGTGGGGTATTGTACACATTTTAAGTTAAATTCTCGATTTAATCGGCAGCCAGTGTAAATCAATTAGTGTAGGGGTGATCCTCTCTATAGATGGGATATCTTTTATCAGTCTTGCTCCTCTTTATTATGTTTTGTAATTTCTTAAGTTGCCCTTTTGGTAAATTGTAATGGGTAGAGTTGCAAAAGTCAATACTGGTAATAACAGTTTATCACAAGTTTTTTACAGAATTTTCGTCCAGGTACTTTTTCTTAAACGCAATATTTCTTAGATGATAACCAGCAGTTTTTATTGCATTATTTATTTGGGCATTTATAGAAACAGGTTATCTTCTTGGGGTATTAAAGCCAACACTTGTTGTTGGCACGGGCCTTTCCCTTGGTTGGCCCGTAGTATTAACAGGTTACAGTCAAGAAATGCACCTAGATCTCTAACTTTACTAGATATCGGCACAGTCATTATTTATGTTAATTTGAATATCACCTAAGTTTCTCACGCTGTTTCTCTTACCCACCACCACGAATTCAGTTTTGTTCTCATTTAATTTTAGTTGTTTTGATGTCATCCATTCTCTAACACTATCAAGGATTTGGTTTAGAGTTTCAGTAGTGTCATCTATATCATTTATGGAGAAGTAAAATTGTGTGTCATCCGCAAATAGTTTGAACTTCACACTATGCCTTTATTATTATTATCAGCCAAGCTACAACCCTAGTTGGAAAAGCAAGATGCTATAAGCCCAAGGGCTCCAACAGGGAAAAATAGCCCAGTGAGGAAAGGAAATAAGGAAATAAATGAACGATGAGAATAAATTAACAATGTATCATTCTAAAAACAGTAACAGCGTCAAAACAGATATGTCCTATATAAACTATTAACAACATCAAAAACAGATAAGTCATATAAATTATAAAAAGACTCATGTCAGCCTGGTCAACATAAAAACACTTGCTCCAACTTTGAACTTTTGAAGTTCTACTGATTCAACTACCTGGTTAGGAAGATCATTCCACAACTTGGTAACAGCTGGAATAAAACTTCTAGAACTGTGTAGTATTGAGCCTCATGATGGAAAAGGCCTGGCTATTAGAATTAACTGCCTGCCTAGTATTACGAACAGGATAGAATTGTCCAGGGAGATCTGAATGTAAAGGATGGTCAGAGTTATGAAAAATCTTATGCAACATGCATAAAGAACTAAGTGAACGACGGTGCCAAAGATTAATATCTAGGTCAGGAATAAGAAATTTAATAGACCGTAAATTTCTGTCTAACAAATTAAGATGAGAATCAGCAGCTGAACACCAGACAGGAGAACAATACTCAAAACAAGGTAGAATGAAAGAATTAAAACACTTCTTCAGAATAGATTGATCACCAAAAATCTTGTAAGACTTTCTCAATAAGCCAATTTTTTGTGCAATTGAAGAAGACACAGACCTAATGTGTTTCTCAAAAGTAAATTTGCTGTCAAGAATCACACCTAAAATTTTAAAAGTTATACAAATTTGAAGAAACATTATCAATACTGAGATCAGGATGTTGAGGAGCCACCGTCCTTGACCTAGTATTTTTGATAGACCAATAGTTTAGATGCAGAATAAGATTGGGCCAAGTACACCCCCTTGGGGTACCTCTCTGTTTAAGGGTTCATATGATGAGTAAGATTTTCCATTTTGTACACAGTAATTTCTACAAACTAAGTAGTCTTTTACGTATTCGAAAGCTTGATCTTCAACGCAGATGGACCGTAAATCATTTAGTAGCAGTTCATGCACAGCTGTATTAAAAGCAGCACTGAGATCGAGCAATATTAAAATTCCACATTTATTTTCATCCATTATTTCCAGCATATCATTTACAACAGAGCAGATGGCTGTCTCCGTAGAGTATAGTTTTCTGTAAGCAGATTGGTTGTCAGTTAAAGCTTCTACTACTTCTAAGTGACTGACTAGTTGTTCAAGAATTATGTATTTAATCACTTTTGAAACAAAGGATAGATTCGAAATAGGACTGTATTAACTTAATTCCTGGCAGTCCAGTGCATTTTTAAGAACTAGTGTGACTATAGCC
>NC_090725.1:235021960-235024460 GCF_036898095.1 Palaemon carinicauda | reverse complement strand
ATGTTAAAGTCAAATGAATTTTCATGTAGAGTCCAATTACGGTTGTAGTATTTAAGAAAACTTTGATAGGGTATCCCTCTTCACTTGTATTTGCGTTGCTTGCTGCACATGCATTACATGGCTCCCCCCTGAAGCAGACATGCAATTGAAAAAGGGTGACCTGCCTAGAGTCGTACTGTTGGTGGGTTGTCTTCCAGGAGATATGCACGTTTAAGGTGGACAAAGGTCATCCAATCCTCTTTACCACGAATGCTGAGGAGGAAAGCTTTCAGCGTACGGCTAATAACAAGGAATGGGCCCGTAACTGGGGGCGTAAGCAGTGGCTTGCAAACGTCATTGCACACAAAAACGTATTGCTGTGTATAGTTATTTCGATATGTGCTACTTTGATGGTGGTGCGTAGAAGGTAAATCTCCCCACAACCTGACCTAGATGCTGGAGATCCTCAGAGGTGGTCATAAGTCCTTAGTCCGAGGAAGACCCATGGAAATTGTGGAAACCAATTGGAGTCATTGCAACTGAACATCAAAGCTGCTTTGAGGTTATGATGAATATGTTTCATCATTTTGGTGGCTGTGGGGTTTTAAGCAGTAGTCTAATGTAGGGCAATGCCGAGAAGATGGCCTAATGATGATCACATTTGAAAGGTGGAAGTGGTACCTCTGTCAGACTGTCAGAAGGGATATGTTCTGGGATGCCGAATCTTGCTATCCATCTGTTAAGTAAGGCAGCAGTACATGAGGTGGAGTTTGCATTTTGCATGGGGATGACTTCAACCTGCGAGTAGAGTGATTTACGACCGTTGTGGCAGCTTATGTGATAACGTCCCTGACTGGTGATCGATCGCCAGACTGGGATTCGAGTCTCACTTAAACTCGTTAGTTCCTTTGGTCGCTGTAGCCTCACCATCCTTGTAAGCTAAAGAGAGTGTTTGGGGGAGCCTATAGATCTATATGCTGAGTCATCATCAGCCATTACCTGGCCCTCCTTGGTCCTAGCTTGGGTTGAGAGGGGTCTTAGGCACTGATCATATGGATATATGGTCATTCTTTAGGGCATTGTCCTGCTTGATAGGGCAATGTCAGTGTTGGTTGCTTCTGCCATTTATGAGTGTGCTGTAAACCTTTAAAAGATAGCGATGTCCTTGTGACATGAATATGGAGTGAACCTCATTAGTGCGAAGTAGGGTCAAACGGGACAGGCGTTAATGAAAAGCTCCCACACACGAATTCATGTGCTGATTCTTTTTTTATGCTTGACATGAAATACAGCCACAGACCTAATCCTTAGCATCTTTAGTAATGCCATGCCATATTAGGAAGTGAACCCCATCAGTGTGAAGGTGGGCAAAACGGGACAGGCGTTGATGAAAAGTTCCCACACCCGAATTCATGTACCAATGCACTTTTAAATTTTGACATGAAATACAGCCACAGACCTAAACCTTAGCATTATTTTCAATGCCCTACCATATGAACTTCGACTAAAGTAGCTGTGTATTAGATTGCCACGAGGGGTGTGAGAGGCCATGTATCAATTAAGATACTTGTTGGGACCTGGGGCAGATGTCTAGGGGTGTGGCTTACCAGTATTGATATTATATAGGTGGGTGGCATTGGAGTCCTTGAGGGTAGTGTCTTCACAACAGAGAGACGTGAAGGATATCTTGCAGGTTTGATACTTGGCATCTTTTCATTGGGCTTCTCCCAAGGCCTTGTAATCAAATCCCATGTGCACGTCAGTCATTGTGTTTCTGGAAAGGGAATTGGGAATGGGATTAAGTTTCCCAGTGATTTGTTGAATGGTGCAGTTGTATTCAGAAATGGCATAGAGATGCTAGAAGTGAAGGGTAGAAAAGGCATCAGACTGCCATGTGAAGACATGTATAAGGGGCATGTGGTCCATATAAATAACAAAGGTCCTGCCCTCTAAGCAGGGGCAGAAGTGATAGACAGCCAAATACACCAGCATTAGTTTGCGGTCAAAGATAGAGTTGCTGGATTCTGCCTTTGAAAGTTTTCTTCTAAAGAAGGCCAATTGTGTGTGTGTGTGGAGTGGGGGCGGGGGGCCTTCCGCAGATCATTTGTTCAAGTACTACCCCTAAAGCATCGTCACTGGCTTTAGTGGAAAGTAAGAGGGCTGCAGGGGTGAGACCCATAGCAGTTGATAGGGCATTCTTTGCATTGAGAAAGGCTGCCTCATGAATGGGGCTTCACTTCAGGTTTTTGGCTTGCCCTTGAAGGAATCAGAGAGGGGTCCAGAGTAGCGGCGATGGCTAGCAAGAACCAGTGATAGGAGTTCACCATGCCCAAGAACTCCAAAGGAATTTCTTTACTGTTGATACCTTCTCTGAAGTGATGCAATGCCTCAAGAATGTCAATTCCTTTGCACCAAGGGTGCAACTTGTTCATGTACCTAATTATAGGGCCGTTCTGCTGCAGGCGGTCGAAGATGACGTTCTACTTTGGATGGAGAGAATATTAGTGTCTACATAACATAC
>NC_090725.1:234996960-235016960 GCF_036898095.1 Palaemon carinicauda | reverse complement strand
TGAAGATGGCTTGATTTCAGTTCAAAATACAAAAACTTCAATTTGACAGTTATAAGTACAGCAGAATTGTCCTTGTCTTTTTCTTTCTTCGTGGCCAAGTGGTATGTCACCATTGATACAAGATTCGTGGAGCAGGGTTTGATTCCTGGCTGGTCAAAAGCTACTGTTTATGAGCGGTTTATCCTTGGGCTGTGATCCCGAGGTCGGTAAGAGAATCCAGGCATTAATATATAAAAAAACATATGGCATATTTGAATATGAAAGACATGTCTAAATGTGCAAAATTTATCATTAATCAAATGCAAAGTCACAAATATACCAGTTAGCTACGATGGTGAAGGAAAGTTGATTTCCGTTCTAAATACAAAAAAACCTGAATTCGACATGTATAAGTACAGAAGAATTGTCATTGGCTTTTATCTTTCTTCATGGCCAAGTGTTATGTCACTGGTGATACTAGTTTTGTGGACCAGGGTTCGATTCCTGGCAGCTCAGAAGTTATTGTATTTGAGTGGTTTCGCCTGGGGCTTTGATCCCGAGGTGGGTAAGAGAATCCAGACATTAATGTATAAAATATATATGGCCTATTTGAATATGAAAAACACATCTAAATGGGCAAAATTTATCATTAATCGAATGCCAAGTCATAATCATACCCATTAGCTATGATGGTGGAGATGGGTTGATTTCAGTTCTAAATGCAAAAAACCTGAATTCGACAGTTATAAGTACAGAAGAATTGTCAATGACTTTTATATTTCTTCGTTGCCGAGTGGTATGTCACTGTTGATGCCAGTTTCGTTGATCAGGATTCGATTCCCGTCTGCTCAGAAGCTATTGTCTTAGAGTGGATTGGCCTGGGGCTCGATCCCAAGGTCAGTAGAGAATCCAGACATTAATGTATAAAAAATATATGGCTTATTCGAATATGAAACACACGTCTAAATGTGCCAAATTTATCATTAATCGAATGCCAAGTCACAAACATACCAGTTAGCTACGATGAAGAAGATGGGTTGATTTCAGTTCTAATTACAAAAAACCTGAATTCGATGGGCATAAACACAGAAGAATTGTCATTGACTAATATCTTTCTTCGTGGCCAAGTGGTATGTCACTGTTGATACATGTTTTGTGGACCAGCGTTCTATTCCCGGCCGATCAGAAGCTATAGTCTTTGAGTGATTTTGCCTGGGGCTCTGATCCCGAGGCCGATAAGAGAATCCAGACAAATGTATAAAAAATATATGGCTTATTTGAATGCATATATATATATATATATATATATATATATATATATATATACAGTATATATATATATATATATTTATAATATACATATATACACATACATACACATAAATATATATATATATATATATATATATATATATATATATATATATATATATATATATATATATATACACACATATATATATATAGAGTATTTGTTGTTGTTGTGTAGATTGCCATGCCAGTAGCATGACACGGACTCTTGTCACTTGACAGCCCGTAAGAGGATAACAATCTGGAAAGAGGAGAACTCCAAAAGGAGTCAAGATGACAGTATTAAAAGGGAAAGGTTGGATTTGCAAAGGTACTGGAACAGGATAAAGGTAAAGGATGAGTGATTTAAGGAGGGATTTGACAAGGACATGAAATGGAGGGAAGTAACCTGAAAAAGGAGACTCCTTTTTAGGTCCACGAAATGAAAAGTTTTAGTTAGAGAAAAAGTGTTGATAGCAAGTCCCAGTAAGTAGGAGAGACAGGGAGAGGAGAGAAGTTTTATCTGCAGTCGGAGAGAAAAGGAGAAGGTTTAAGCAAAAAAGCTTATCCCTGCTCGGTGGTTTGGAGCTGAAACTGTTGCAATAATTGCATGAAGGTGGGGGTTTTGGCTAAGGAAAGGATACGGGTGAGGATTTTGAATGCAATGGGGATGAGGTTTACCAAGGACATGGATTCGACTTGCTGTTCCAAGGATTGAGGTGGGTTGGAGGATGTAGGTTTAGGAGTTGGTGCTGGTTTCGGCTGGGCGGCATTTGCAGGAACAGTTGCAGTGGGTGGCTGTCGCTGTCTTTTCTGGCGAGGAGGTCGCTGGTCTTTGGGTGGCTGGATTGTAGGTGGTTTTTGTTGTCTAGGAGAGGTAACGTTCTTCATGGCTGCTATCCTCTTCAGTCGCTCTGGGCAGCGCTTATTCCAGGCGTGGTGGGGCTTGGAACAGTAAGGGCACTTTGATGTTGTTGATTTGCCTTCTTTGTGGGCCTTAATGCACACTTCTGTGCAATGTTGCTGGCTGCAAACACCGCAGACGATGGGGCCTCTACATTCCTCCTTATGATGACCGAAACGTTGGCATCGATAATAGCGAAGGGGCTCAGGTGTATAGTCCTTGATGGGGAAAGATCTCCAGATGGTTGGATCCAGTTTGGAGGGAACTGGGCCGATGAAGGTGGCGATGAGTCGTCGAACAGGGATGTTGTCCTTGCTCATGCAGCGAACAGCACTGTCAATGTTGCTGCATGAGGTTGCAATGGTGATTGGCATCGTGACAGGATACCTGGTAATGACAGCTTTCTTCCTGATAAGTGCAGGATCCAGCAGCGTTAAAATGGGGTCTTCCTGGAGGGATCTGGCTGTCTCGACGTCTTTGGGGTAGATGATTAGATGACCTTTCTTGTTGGCTCTGGCAGTGAGCTGCATGCCAGGCTTTGCAGCCATAGCAGCAACAGAGACGTAGGAAAGTACGCTGTCTGTTTGTGAAAGCCGAAACTTCGGCAGAGGTTTCCTAGGCTGTGAAGCTGGCATGTTCCCTGCAATGATAGAGGCTTCTTGCAGGAGATTAGTGAGGCAATCAGTGCAATTGCAGTCCTTGGAGTGGTTCCCCTGTTCTGTCTCCATGCTGTTGGAGGACTCAGGCATGACGGTTGAAGGGTTGACTGCTGCTGCAACTGACTGCTGAGGAGTTGTAGGGACAGACAAGGACGAGTCTGTGTTCTCAACCCTGGGTGTCATCAGTGGCGATACTGAGGCTGGTGAAGGACGTTCAAGGCTCTTCCTTCTCTTAGGAGGAGGTGTAGACTCTTCGTGGTAGCTGTTTTCAAGGTTCCATAGTATTTAAGAACCTTGATGGAGGTAACTTTGCACCCCTTGCAGCTGCACCTGACATGATAGGCTAGCAGGGTTTTGTCATCTACATCGGTGGTGCGAAGTCCAACGGTGTTGAAGAGGTGGGCTCGACGTTTACGGTACGACGAACAACTTTCGCAGTCGCAATGTGGGACGTTGTAGAGGTCCCTGCAGTGTCCGTCTCCTTCAGGATACAAGTTCCATGCCCAGTCTCTGATATGAAAGACTGACATGGTGGCGAAACTCTACGGTGACCGCAATGAGGATTTTACTTAGAGCGCGCCCGAGAGCGAGAGGTGTTGCGAGGAGTTGCAAGGCGTTGAGTGTTGAAGTCAGCACGTGTGGCGGCTGAGTTTGTATAGAGTATATATGTACTATATATATATATATATATATATATATATATATATATATATATATATATATATATATATATATATATATATATATATATATATATATATATATATATATATATATATATATATATATATATATATATATATATATATATATATATATATATATATATGTATATATATATATGTATATATATATATATATATATATATATATATATATATATATATATATATATATATGAGTGGTCTGTAGTACATTGTCCTGTGCCATTCCTCAGGGACCTTTAAACTTTTAAATGTCGCAAAGTTTTTTTTAACAGTTTCACCCAAGGCCATTATTGGTGATTCTTTTATACGAGGTAAAATTTTGAAGAGCACATGGGGTGAACTAGGAAGATATAAAGCAAATGTAAGTAGGAAACAAGATAGGTTTTGATCAGGCATTACATATTACTTTGATCGATCAATATAAGGCTTCTGCCAGTTTTCACGTTTATAAAATGGGGGAAGTTAAAGTCAAAGCTTAATATCTCATTGAAGCCTTTTAAGACTTATCAATAATTAAATTATAGTATTCCATCTTTTTTTTTATAGTACCAATTTTCATACCTAATTATTCTGTTTACAGAAGATGAAAAGATTATTCAAGCAGACACATCAACTGAACTTGACCTGATTAAAACATTGTATATTGAAAATGTTAACAGCAGTCACAAGGGGAACTACACGTGCTTTGCAAATGCAAAAAGAGGCCACAAGAGCAAACTCTTAACCCTGGACCACAAAGTTGATGGTGAGAATAAGACACTATTCTTTTTGGGTTTTTCTAGTACATTGTGGAATCATTTATATTATTCAGTTTCTTTGGCATTCCTTCATTATTGTCAAGATGATTTAATCTAGGATTATGATACGATATTGGGATTATAGTGATAAATATTTAAGATAACCACATAAATATTATTGAGATTGCCATCTTGAATTAATTCCAAACTTTTTTCTGTATGTATTACTCAATGTTATGCATGGGATACTCGATATTCTTTATGACTACCAACGCTCAAATTGGTCATCACTATTATGTCTTATAAAGTCCAAGTATTGTCAATTACTTTGTACACATTAATGTATACATGAATTCTGTCCTCCCCCCCAATTGTCCCTTCATTTCCTTACAGATAAACACACGCAATGGAAATGAACAAACTCTTACTTGGAGGTTATTACAATTCTTAGAAACTTCCTTTTTTTTTGCAGAGCTTATAGCTGCCTATCTCACAGGATTTGGAAATATGTTGAAGGAGGACTACAAGGTATCTCAGAAGATCAGAGCCGCTTTCACTTTTAATTGTTCAGTATCCGGCACACCCGTCATCGACATCATGTGGACTAAAGTATGTTTCCCATGTACTTTTCTTCAAAAGCCTTAGAATAAATTGTGTATATTGAATGTGTGAATTTAAATTGTATATAAAGTACTTTGAACAAATGCAGGTTTCATGCATGGATTATATAAAAAGCTGCCAAATTTTAGTGTGATATACAGTATTTATAACAAACTATTTATTCATTTTGGTGTTGATGAAAACATAAATCAGATAAAAGTCTATCCCAGTGATTCCAAATCCCAACAGGATGACCAGCCTCTTCCTAGTGACTTCGGTGAATTCAGGAAAAACAACCAGGTCATAATTATCAGTGACTTTAAGCCAAAAATCCATTCCGGTCATTACAAATGCGAAGCCAGAAATAGGGGAGGGTCTGTGAGAGGTTTCCTCACTCTTACAGAAGACGGTAAGTTTAGTTTAATATAAACACAACTATCTCTCAATTCCTATCTCGCTCATATATATATATATATATATATATATATATATATATATATATATATATATATATATATATATATATATATATAATATAAGGATGCCTGAAAACTTTAAATCAATCAATCAATCAATATAATATATATATATATATATATATATATATATATATATACACATACATACATACACACATACACACACCGAAGTCCATTGAAAACCCACCACCCCCAAATTTAAAATATGGTAAACATATTTATATTGAAATTGAATAACAATGTCAGCAATATTGCCACCAACAAAGGACTAAATAATGGCATTCGGAATATAACTGATTAATTGGCGCCATCGTGGAATTCATTGCAGCCATTTCTATTCGACTGCATCACAAAGGCCTTAGACATATCCCAAATAATATCTAGGGTTTGGCCCTGTTTTCATCACCATGCTGGCCACTGAGGATTGGTGATGGTTAGAGGCTTTAGACTAATCCCACTCAGTAAGGATATATATATATATATATATATATATATATATATATATATATGTATAAATAAATATACTGTATATATATATATATGTATATATATATATATATATGGGTGTATAAATATATATGTATGTATGTATATATATAATGTATGTATGTATATATATATGTGTGTATATGTATATATACTATATGTATGTATATATATGTACATATGTATATATATAATGTATATATACACATAAATACATATATAATATATATAATGTATATATGTATATGTATACAGTATATATAATGTGTATATATATATATATATATATATATATATATATATATATATATATATATATATATATACATATATATACATATATATATATATATATATATATATATATATATATATATACATATATATATAATTATATATATATATATAATTATATATATATATATATATATATATATATAATTATATATATATATATATATATATAGAAATATATATGGTTCTATACCTGTTTGACGAAGTCTGTTTCAGCGAAGTCTTTTTGAGCATAGCAATACTCTTTAAGTGATGGTTGTTTATAGCAGAACTATTTGAGTGAATAGAATAAATGGCTTTAAAAGCAAGTAGATACTCTTGGTATTTAGCGGGAAATTAAATTGAACATTTTAAAATCAATATACTCTGTTTTTTATAAAGTGAGGATGTGTGATCATAGGCTTTTTATTTTATATCAAGTACCTATACATTTACCCATCATAGAAATCATTTTATTAAAGCGTGGATGAGACAAAGCAAGTTATAATCAATTTATGTATAGAAAGGACAAAGCAACTTTAAGCAATATCACATGGCGATGTAGAGTACAGTATATAACTGGAAAAGACTATTATAGACAACTTTAGATTATAGAAATTACAATAATTGTATGTAAAAGGGGCGTTCTCATAGTCGTGATCCAGTGAAAGTTAACATGGAAAATATTAAAGATATATTTGTGATCGCTGCCGAAAAGACATACAAACGACTACGACGCATATTTCAGGGTACAGTGGTTGGGATTTCAAATAGGGTTGCATCAAGGATTATTAGGACAGGAACAAAAGAGGTCACCCCCACTCTACGGACGAGCAGGGGACATTGTTACTCCCGAATCATACCTTCTTATTTTTAGCATATTTTTTTTTTTATATATATACATATACATGACAGTGGAGTTGGAGATAGTAATCATCTCATCATTTTTTATACTATTCTTTATAATGGGGTTAATGATCACAGTATGTTTCTTTCAATAACCTTTGTCAAAATCTTGATATACCTTGTTTATGTATATTTTTGCCCTTTAACCATATTATAAAGTTGAATTTACTGTATATTAATCTTATTAAAGATAGTGGTTAATGTTTATTTCTTTTGATAACTTTTGTCAATCTCTTGACACTAATATTGGTTTCAAACTCTTTATAACACCTGTTGGCAAAGTTGCTTTCAACTAAAACGAATTTGTTCCGACACAGATACAAACCTTCGCTATGTATTAGGGTATTACTTTCGCCAACGCTGAAAACCAGCCAAGACAATTTTAGTGAGGGATAATTACCCCATCCGCTAGTTAGCGGGAGGGGGTTGGGGTAGACTAGCTACCCCGCTCACTCACACCTGTCGGTTGAGAAACCACTTTTACTTTTGGCTCGGTAGAGTTAACAACCTGCCTTGGCTTTATTGCTTTTCCTTTTTCTTTTAAGTGTCGGTGTGTGTATGGTTTTTGTCCCGCTATGCGGACACGTCCTGGGATTGAGGGCCGCCGCTGCGGCACCTTCATGTCGTCCTTGGAGGCAGACCCACATCTTTTATGCCTGGCTTGTCGGGGAACTCAGTGTTCGCAGGACAACACCTGTTCCGAATGTAGGGAGTGGCCTGCCTCCCAGTGGGAGAGGTTTGCACGTAAGAAGAAGAAGAAGAAGAAGAAGTCTAAACGCGAATCTTCACTTTCGGGGTCTTCCTCGAAATCAAAGAAATTGCGGGCCTCTACTTCTTGTACGCCCAAATCTCTGCCCGAAGCTAATCCTCGACCAGGCCCTTCCGGGGTACGGTCGAGCAGTAGCGCAGGGCTTGTGACTCCAGGTCAACTTTGAGGGATAGACGAGGATGACGGCTCCCCTAGTGAGTCGGCTCCTTCTCTTCCTCCAGGGAGGGCCTGTTCCTTGCCAGACCTTGGGTCTGGTTCCAACGCCGAGGAGTTAGCTAACCCACCAGGGGCAGTGGCAAGGCTCTCTCCATGGCGAGCTTCCCCCTCGGGGCAACATATCTCTCGTTTGCGAGAGAAGGTTACCTCTGTGCATCGGCAATCTCCTTACGCTTTAAGTTCTCCTCCAGGGGCGGAAAGAGAACCTTGTTATAAGCGTAGTCCTCCTTCGGGCGAACTTTCCTCCGATGTGGAGGATTAATCTGTCGAACTTATTCAGTCTCCCCTCGGGCGGAGTATGTTGTACGCTCCTCTCCGGAGGTTCATAGAATGGAGGGGTGGGTAACCCCTCTCCACCCCGGGCGTTCTCCTCCTCGGGCTGTGAGGAGACGTCTTTTTGAACCTGCTGGTTCTCCTCACGTTGACCCTTCGGGGTCTCGTGGCGATCACCCTTCGGGCTGGCGTGATCGTGAGTCTTCGGACTCTAATCATGTTGATCCCGCGGGTTCTCATGACAGCAGGAGTCCTTCGGGTCTCCGTCGTGCCGAACCTTCGGGCTCTCGCGACTTGAAACCTTTGGGTTTCTGTTACGCTGAACCTTCGGGCTTTCATAACGACGGTGACGTTGAACCTCTGGGTTCTCGTACTGTCAGTCACGCTAATCCTTCGGGATCTCGTGACAGAGGAATCTCGATTCCTTGTTACGCTGACCCTTTGGGGTCTCGTAACCTGAGTTACGCTGAACCCTTGGGCTCTCGTAACTCTAGTCCCGTTAAACACTTCGGTGTTTCGTGACAGAGAAACTCCGGTTTCTCGTTGCGTTGCTCCTTCGAGTTCGCGCAACACAGTTCACGCTGAACTTTCGGGTTCTTGGGACCAGAGTCATTCTTATTATGACAGAGTTTTTAAACTCGTTGTGTTGATCGTTCGCGCTCACACAACACAAACTATCGTGAATCTTCGGGTGAGTGTAGCCGTGAGTTCTCTCAACAACCTGACAGCTCTCGCGCATACGACCAGGTTGGCGCACACGGCCAATTTGGCGCGCACGACGAAATTGGCACGCACGACCAAATTGGTGCGCACGACCGACTTGGCGCGCGCAAACAAAAGGGCGATCATGTCGTGCAGGTTCATCCTATGGCGTTCCATATGCACGAACAGCTTATTGCTCGCCATGCGCGCGAACATCCTGTTGCTCACCATGTGTGCAAACATTCTGTTGCGCACCATGCGCGCGAACAACACACTGCGCGCCATGCGCACGAGCAACCTTATGCACACCAGGAACGTGAAAAAGGTGCGCACAATCGGGAGAGGCGCACGCGCGAGCCCTCTTCCGCCTACCAACACTTCGGCGCAAGAGCGCACAATCATCTCGGCGCTCACAATCAGTCTCTCGAGCCCCTTGGGCCTCAACAGAGACAACGGGCGACCGAGTCCAGATCCTATCCCTAAGGGTAGGCCTGTGCCTATCTTGCCTGTAGGGAAGCCTCCAATGGACAAGAGGGTTAGGGAACCTGTCCAGGTTCCTAAACCCAGGGAGCAGTTCTTTCCCAAGGACCTTCCCCCTAGTCCCACAGGAGCCCGTGACCCCCCGTGGCGAGTCCAGTACGTTTTGGCGCCGCTCTTTTGGCGACGATGATTTGGCGCCGCCGTTTTGGCGCTAAATGGTTTTGGCGCTCGTTATTTTGGCGCTAGCCCATTTGGCGACAGCTTGAAAATTTTCTGACCTGATACACACACATATATATATATATATATATATGTGTGTGTGTGTGTGTGTGTGTGTGTGTTTATATATATTACAAGGGTCAAAAATAACATAAAAATAAAAAAGTTCTATTCATTTTCAGCAATACAGTATTAAAATGTAACAAAAAAAATTGAAATAATTCCACCATGTTAATGCATTTCATAGTTATATGCCAAACCACGTAAGTATTCCAGTGTTTCCCGTGAATCAAACTGCTGTACTATAGTTAAAATGCGTTCATCAGTCTTAATGTATTTTAAGCATTTTCGAGCAGGAGGATTCCCAGCCATTAGTTGTTCATAATAAGAATCGTGTCCTTTCTGAATTCTCTTTAAGCCATCGATGAATTTCCTTATAACTGTGGTTCATTCCAAATTCTGCATAGATTTTCGTGTGCGTAGCTTCAGCATGATTGTTTGTCCTGTCCTCACCTAATATCGTTCGACTATTCAGTACATATTCCACATTTGCGTAGGGAAAAGTGGTGAACGTCGGCCATTTCCCCTCCTCAGAGGTATTCCTACATAATTATCTTCGACCCAGTTCATTAACGGCTGGAGTTCATCAGGTAAATATTGCGTCAAAGCATCGATGTAAACATCCATGTGAGAAATAGGTACAAAAGATAAAGCAACGATCATTTTAGCTTTTACTGAGAAGTTGGGGTCATTATTATACAAATGTTGGAGCCCAAGTTGTTTCAGGTGCTTATGAATATTATGTGCAAAATGGGAGAAGCAGCCTTTCAACTCTACATCTGGAAAACATTGTCATTGCAGAAAAAGCTGCTTGTTCATAGTCACAATAAATGCCCTTTGGTTGCAGCTTTGCAGACATCTCACTTATCATTCGAAACATTTTCACGTATGTTGCTCGACGCTTATTAGGTAATAGGGCGTATGGTATAGGGAGAACTAAACAACACTTGAATATCGTAATAACTGGTTTAATATTACAATTCTCAAATCATACGAGCCTTTGGTGTAATGAGGTGATCACTAAACGAGACACAAATTTGCAGATGGTCCTTAAGTTTGTTTCTTGGCGCCAAAACAGCTCATCGCCAAAACAATGTGTGCCAAACTGTCTATCGCCAAAATGGCGGCGCCAAATCGTCAGCGCCAAAGAGTCGGCGCCAAATCGTCCTGTTCCGCCCGTGGCTTAGCAACTTATTTAATGTAATGCACCAAGCCATGAAGGGAGTCGTTCCCCGCACCCAGTCCTTAGGTGATATACCTAGGATTCCCTTGTCGCCTCCTCTCTTCTCAGGGTCCTCTCCTCCCTCCGATCCTAGGAGGAGGTCGGAAGTTCTCGCACAGGCGGGCCCCTCAGGCAAGGGGAGACGATCATCCCCTCGCAAAAGACTTCTGGAGGAGATTACCCATGAACCTCAGGGTAGCCCCCTGCAGTTAAAGACGCCACAGGCCTGGCCAAAGGGGGAATGGAAAAGGATTCGTCCTTCAGCCCCCAAGGAGGATAGGGTTACTTACTATGGAGACTCCCTCCCTTCTTTACCGGTCGAGATAGTGTCTAATGAGGCACGACATGCGACCGGACGGGATTCATCCCGTACGGCAATGGACATACCTTCCACCCATAAGCCGACGGAATCTTCTAGGCCCTTGGGGACAGAGGATCTCCGGCCTCGTAGGAGGGAACCGAAGTATTTGTTCACCATTCCTAAATCCTCGGCCTGGCTTTCTTCCTCACTGCCTCCCAGGCAGCCGGAAGCAAGCACCTCCCCGGTAGTCTCCCTATCCCCAGTCGATACAGTTGACGACTTCGACCCACGCCGGGCTCCTATGGATGAGAGCTTGGACGTGGAAGGGCAGAGCGATCTCGAGGAGAATGCTCTGCCAGGAGCCGCTAGCCCTAAGCTTACAGAGGATGAGAGGAAGGAGTCGCAACACGCCTTCTGGCAGGTTCTAGCCTGCATCCGTTCCATCAATGGACTTCCAGATCCATCGGCAGCCCCTCTAGATGGAAAAGAAACGGTCCTTGACCAGTTTCTATGGCACTCAGAAACCTCATAGGACCAGTGCAGCTTTGCCCTGGTCAAAGGGGTTGAAGAGTGCCAAACAGAAGGCTGTGTCTCAGGCAACTGGTTCCACCTCTTCTCTCCGCTCCAACTCGTCCTCCAAGCTCTTACCTCCTCCGTATGTGTTTCAGAGGAGGTACTACGAGATCCTCGGAGAATCCCTTCCAACGCTGCCTCTCGACCACTCTATAGAGGCACTCTCGAAGGCCACCCCCTTCGAGAAACTCTTGGCAGGGGTAGCTTTACCACGGGGCCGAACCCTGGACGGTCGAGGTGATTCGTTCAGGGTATCGTATCCCGTTCACGCTCTCTCTCCCTCCACTGACTCGAGTGCCGAATCCATTGAACTCCTGTACGAAGGGATCCGCACAGGAGTTTCCCCTCAGGTCAGAAGTCCAGTCCATGTTGGAGAAGGACGCTCTCCAGGAGGTCCTCAACGGGTCCCCAGGCTTCTACAGTCGACTCTTTCTTGTGAAAAAGGCGTCTGGAGGCTGGAGACCAGTCATCGACCTCTCGGCCCTGAGCAGGTTTGTCGAACAGACACCTTTCAGGATGGAGACGGCCGCACAGTCAGACAAGCGATAAGACCTCTGGAATTCATGTGCACTCTAGATCTGAAGGACGCATACTTCCAGATCCCAATTCATCCGTCTTCCAGGAAGTATCTGAGATTCATGTTCAATTGGAAGCATTACCAGTTCAGGGTGCTATGTTTCGATCTTTCCACAGCACCCTAGGTATTCACGAGAGTTTTCGCCCTAGTATCATCTTGGGCTCACAGAGTCGGCATCCGTCTCCTAAGATACTTGGACGACTGGCTGATTCTGGCAGACTCGGAGGCGGCTCTTCTTCGCCACCGAGACGAGCTTCTAAGGTTTTGCCAGGATCTGGGGATCGTGGTAAACCTCGAGAAGTCTCAACTACTCCCCTCTCAAGAACTGGTATACCTAGGCATGCGATTAGACACCCTAAGGCACAAAGCATTTCCATCAGATGAAAGGATCCAGAGACTGAGGGAGATAGCACAGGTCTTCCTCAGTCGGGAAGAGCTCCTGGCACAGGATTGGCTTCGCCTTCTCGGTCACCTCTCTTCCCTGACTCGACTGGTTCCCAACAGTCTCCTCAGGATGAGATCCCTCCAGTGGCAACTAAAATCCCAATGGAAATAGCACTCCGATTCCCGGGATCACCTAGTCCGCATAGGGCTAGAGGAACAATCGGACCTCAGGTGGTGGCTGGCGGAGCAGAACCTCTGCAAAGTGGTCGATCTTCTCATCTCTCCCCCGGAATTGATGCTGTTTTCAGACGCATCAAAAGAAGAGTGGGGGCTCACGTGCTGCACCATTACATCTCTGGCCAATGGTCCGAATCAGAAAGGTACCAGCACATAAATCTCTTAGAGATGAGGGCAGCCTTTCTGGCCCTCCAAGAGTTCCACCAGGTCCTGGCGGGGCACTCCGTGGGGCTGATGAGCGACAACACCACGGTAGTAGCTTATCTAAGCAAGCAGAGTGGTACCTTTTCGCAGCAGCTGTGCCATCTTGCAGTAGAGATACTCAGATGTGCAGAAGACAACTCGGTGACTCTATCAGCCCGCTTCATTCCGGGCAAGCGGAATGTGCTAGCAGACAAGCTGAGCAGAGCGACTCAGATAGTTGGCACCGAGTGGTCTTTGAATCCTCTGATAGCCAACAAAGTCCTGACTTTGTGGGGTTCCCCGACGGTGGATCTGTTCGCAACGACCCTGAATTTCAGGCTCCCGTTGTACTGATCCCCAGTCCTGGATCCCCAAGCTCTTTGGCAAGATGCTTTTCAACAACGGTGGATCAACCTGGACGCTTACGCGTTTCCCCCGTTCTGTCTGATGAGAAAAGTCCTTAACCAGGTACGAGCAAGCAACAATTTGCAAATGACCATCATAGCTCCGCTATGGCATCACGCAGAATGGTTCCCGGACCTTCTGCAACTCCTCACGGAGATCCCGAGGGAGCTTCCTCCACAACACGACCTCCTCAAACAACCACATGCCAACATCTTTCACAGAGTCGTAGCCTCGCTTTGACTTCACGCCTGGAGACTATCCAGCACCTCCTCACACAGAGAGGCTTTTCGCAACCGGTTGCGAAAAGAATGGCCGGACACTTCAGGAGATCCACAGAGGCAGTCTACCGGGCGAAGTGGTCAGTTTTCTGTGGTTGGTGTCGTGGAAGGGGTATCTTTCCCCTCGATGCCTCTGTTCCAACCATAGCGGAGTTTCTTGTATACCTTCGGGAAGAAAAGCTTCTCTCGCTCTCGGCAGTCAAAGGCTACCGCTCAGCCTTGAGTCTCGCCTTTAGACTGAAAGGAGTCGATATTTCCTCCTCGGAACTTTCTTTGCTCATACGAAGTTACGAGCTTACTTGCCCCCAGGCAGAACTAAGACCTTCCCCTTGGAACGTGGTTCGGGTCCTCGGGTCTCTGAAGGGTTTCCCCTATAAACCACTACGCCAGGCCTCAGATCGCCACCTCATGTGGAAGACGGTGTTCCTGCTCGCTTTGGCTTCTGCCAAGAGAGTCAGCGAACTTCATGGTCTATCTGCTGATGTCTCCCACTCTAGGAGATGGAGGGAAGTAATCCTCAACTTCGTCCCTGAGTTTGTAGCTAAGACTCAAAATTCGGGTGTGCCGGACTCCAGGTTCGGCCCATTTCGGATAGAGGGTCTTCGTTCTGTAACCGAAGATCCAGACCAACTGTTACTATGTCCAGTGAGGAGTCTGAGGTGTTACTTAAAAAGAACAGCAAAAGCTCGCCCCCGTGTACGAGCACTTTTTGTCAGCACGGGGAAGGTCAAGAGGAGGGTCAAGAGGAATACTATTTCCTCCTGGATAAGGAAAGTAATCAAATACGCTCTATATCCAGATCCTCCTCTGTCCAACCGAACCACCGACCCAGAGCTCATGACGTAGAGGCATTGCAACGTCAATGGCGTTCAAGAAAAATTTTTCTGTGGCACAGGTATTGCAAGCGGGCGTGTGGAAGCGTCAGACGACCTTCATAGCCCACTACCTGAAAGACGTAACCCACAGGAACATGGAAACCTTCTCCATTGGTCCTGTGGTGGCCGCACAACAAGTGATCTAATGCCTCAGGCTCCTTGATGGACAAGTAGCAGAGGGTTAAGGGCTGAGGTTACCCGGGTTAGTCTAGGGTGAATGAAAAGAATGTCAGGCTCACTTCTTTCTTTCTCCTTCTCCCCCCTTGGGGAAATAGCTCCGCAAGACGGAAGCATAGCTGACCTCACCTCTCTGCAGGTAAGAATCATTTCCCTTGTGCATCCTGGGTATGAATGAATACTTTGTTACGTCACCAATACCTCTTGAGGGAGGGTATTGGATATGTATTAGAATCCTCGAGTTCCTAAGTGAAGACAAGCCACGAGTCTCTCTCACACAAGCTTCTGCAGGCCGCTATCAGTGAGTTACCTTGTAACTACTTTGATTTTAGCGAGGGTAGGGTTCCCTCTACTATCGATCACAGATCGAAATAGAGAGGACCCCGGGTCATGACCAAGGCCAGTTGGTAAGGACTTCCTCCCTCCTAAGAGTAAGTCACCCTAATAAATAGTAAAGGTTTGTATGTGTCGGAACAAATAACAAATTTGGAAATAATTTGTATTTTTCCTAACATACAAACCTGAAGCTATTTATACAAATTGGTCCGCCACCCTGTCCCCCTTGAAGTCCTGCCAGAAAGCAAAAGTGGTTTCTCAACCGACAGGTGTGAGTGAGCTGGGTAGCTAGTCTACCCCAACCCTCTCCCGCTAACTAGCGGATGGGGTAATTATCCCTCACTAAAATTGTCTTGGCTGGTTTTCAGCGTTGCCGAAAGTAATACCCTAATGAATAGCTTCAGGTTTGTATGTTAGGAAAAATACAAATTATTTCCAAATTTGTTATATGAGTATAGTAAATCGCCTAATTCAACATTCGCTCTTAATGAACTTTGCTCAGTTGCCTTCACTGAAAAATACATCGCTCAAACAAGTAGCGATGACATATGAATAGATAATCAGCTCTTCTAAGAGAAGGACACTCGAAAATAAAACCATTGATATCTACTCTTGGGTAGTGTCGTAGTCTCTGTACCATGATCTTCCATTGTCTTGGGATAGAGTTCTCTTGCTAGAAGGTACACTCAGTCACAGTATTCTATCTTATTTTTTACCTCTTGTTTTTTTGAAATGGTGTGTTGGGCAGGCTTAGTAGAAGAACCATGGATGCATGGGAGTTTATCAAGAGGTTGTCTTTTCCTTATGTTTCTTTTTCTTTTCAAACCATCCTTACTGTCCTCCCTTCAGTTGAAGTGGCTATGCTAGAGGGTATTTAGCCTTGCATGGTGTATCGGCTCGGCCATGTTGACCAGTTTTTCCAACATTTTATCTATAGGCTATGGGTTTTATCAATCACTTTATTGGTATTTCTGTATATATTGTTTTTGTTATCATTATTATTAATTTAGATTTTAAGAATGGCGTATCTCTTCTATTGCCATTAATTCTTATGCTGTCTAGGAAACATTAAGCAAAATCCTGGACCAGTACATCCTAGACTTCGTCAGTGTCGTCTACTGTATTGCAATATTCGTGGTCTTCGTGCAAATATTCAAGACCTTACAGTTACGTCCAGACATTATGATATTCTTTTGTGCTCAGAAACTTTGGTTTTTAATATGAGGCACTTATCTGAGCTCCTCATAAATGGCTTCAAGAAGCCAATAATTTTGAAACAGGATGCCATTCCTAGGGCCAGGGGAATGGCGGTGTATATTAGGATCGAGTACTCTGCTTCTCATGAGTCCTACTATGAATATGGATGCCATGAGATTCAGGTAATAAAAAGTTTCTGGTACGTATAATAACTTCTATTTGTGTTCAATCTACCGGAATCCAGACATGGATAATTCTTCCTTCGACTGCCTTTTGACCATTATGGCTAAGATACAAGAAGATGATAGAAAGGCCTCTTTCGTTTTTGTTGGTAATTTCAATGCTCACCATAGGGGAGTAGTTAAATTCTGTTTCCCCCTACTGATCACCATGTCTTAAGAGCTTTGTACTTTGGCTCTGAATCAGGCTGTGAGCAAATCATAATTGAAGGTACTCACAGGTCTGGTAACTGCTTGGATCTCGGATACACTGATTCCCCTGGTGTTATAACAAATAAGGTTGGTTCTCCAGTTGGGACATCTGGTCTTGCCTTGATTTCATCAGTTGTGAAGACTGAGCAGCCATCTCCCTGATGTATCAAAGTCGTGTAAGATTTATATAAAATCTCAAGTAGACTGTAATGGCATTTTAAATGATCTTTTGCGGTTGAATTGGCCACAATTGTATGGTAGTGTTGATCCTGTTGTTTCTTTGAATGAGAATGTAGTCAACATAATTGATAGGTGTATCCTTTGTCTTGTGGTAAGTACCAAGTGAAAGACAAACCATGGTTCAATGATGCTTCTAGACATGCTTATTTGGAGAAGCAAGAGGCCTGTCTTCTTTGGAAGGGTAACAGATCAGATTTGACTTGGAATAACTATACTCAGCTTAGAGCTTTTGCTCTCATAATTTATGCTTCAACTGAAAAGGAACAAAATTAAACCATAAAAGAAACCCTTTCTGGTACAACCCAGGAGCATAAGTGGTGGGCTACCCTTAAATCTGCACCCTTTGGAGTAGATGCAACAGTTCCTCCTTTACTTAAAGAAGATGACTGTCACTCAGTGTCCAAAGGAAAATGCAAACCTCTTGGCTGATGTGGTTGACAGAAAGTAAAGTAATGAGAAACTTGATCTTCCTCATTTGTGTTTTCCTAAGGCTAAACTGACTAGTTTAGCTTTACGATCTCGTGAAATTAAAGCTCTGTTGATGGACCTAGATGCTTATGAAGTTGTAAACCCAAATTGTATTTTTGCCCTGTTTTATATAAAGACAGCAGATTTCTTAGCTCCAAAGTTACCTAGAATTTTGTGCAAGTTAGCAAGAAGAGCAGCTTTTAGTACTTGTTGGAGAATTGGTAATGTTACTCCACTACGTAAATGTGTATGTGGTAGCTCAAGTCCAACTGATTACCGCTCAATTTCCATAACTTCCATAATATCAAAAGTTTGTGAATGCCTTTTGGCTAAATGTCTAAATAGGTTTGCTGAGGGTAATCATCTATTTCCTAGTTTGCAATTTGACTTTCGTAAAGGCCTTGGAGCATGTGATACCCTTGTTACAATCTCCCTTGATAGTGGCGAGGAAGTTCATATGACCGGCCTTGATTTTAGTACTGCCATTGACCCTATTAATCATAAGGTCCTTGTTTTCAGTCAGTTGGGAGTGGGTGGGTCTTTTCTCGGCATCATTGTTGAATTTTAAGTAATATAGGTAGTAGGTTGGCCAGGGCACCAGCCGCCCGTTGAGATACTACCGCTAGAGAGTTAGGGGGTCCTTTGACTGGCCAGACAGTACCATATTGGATCCTTCTCTCTGGTTACGGTTCTTTCCCTTTGCCTACACAGACACCGAATAGTCTGGCCTATTCTTTACAGATTCTCCTCTGTCCTCATACACCTGACAACACTGAGATTACTAAACAATTCTTCTTCACCCAAGGGGTTAACTACGGCAATGTAATTGTTCAGTGGCTACTTTCCTCTTGGTAAGGGTAGAAGAGACTCTTTAGCTATGGTAAGCAGCTTTTCTAGGAGAAGGACACTCCAAAATCAAACCATTGTTCTCTAGTCTTGGGTAGTGCTATAGCCTCTGTACCATGGCCTTCCACTGTCTTGGGTTAGAGTTCTCTTGCTTGAGGGTACACTCAGGCACACTGTTCTATCTAGTTTCTCTTTCTCTTGTTTTGTTGAAGTGTTTATTGTTTATATAGGAAATATTTATTTTAATGTTGTTACTATTCTTAAAATATTTTATTTTTCCTTGTTTCCTTTCCTCACTGAGCTATTTTCCCTGTTGGGCCCCCTGGGCTTATAGCATCCTGCTTTTCCAACTAGGGTTGTAGCTTAGCATTTAATAATAATAATAATAATAATAATAATAATAATCACAGAGTTGGTGTTGATGAGGACCATAGTGAGTATAGGAATGTGATATCTTGGCCCATTACTTTTCATACTATGTACACATGGCATGTGGTTTGGCCTAGAAAACAAGCTTGTTCCATATGCAGATAATACTACTCTCTTTGCATCAATTGCATCTCCTGATGGTAGATCTGGGGTTGCTGAATTCCTAATTAGAGATCTAACTAAAGTTAGTGCATTGTGAAAATTTCGGGGTATGAAGTTGAATTGTGACAAAATTCAAAGTATGATTGTAATTAGGTCAAGGACAGTTGCTCCTCAACATCCTGATCTCATCATTGATAATGTTTTTTTAACTTTGTATGACTTTTAAAATTTTATACGGGATTCTCGACGACAAGTTTACTTTTGAGAAAAACACTGTGCCTTCCTATTAAATTTAGACTTGATTCTCGACAGCAAGTTTATTTTTGAGAAACACAGTATCATCTTCAATTTCACAAAAATAGGCTTACTGGGAAAGTCTTGTAAGATTTGTGGTGGTCAATCTATTCTGAAGAATTGTTTTAATTCTTTCATTTTTCTTTGTTTCGAGTATTCTTCTCCTGTATGGTCTTCCACTGCCGATTCTCATCTAAATTTGTTAGATAAGAACTTAGGGTCTATTAAATTTCTTATTCCTGATATAGATAATAAGGAATGGCGTCATCGTTCAATTAATTTGTTATGCATGTTGCATAAGATTTTTCATAATTCTGACCCATCTTTACATTCAGATCTTCCCGGACAGTACCATCCTGTTTGTAATATTAGGTATGCAGTCCTTCTCCATTATGAGGATCAATACTACACAGTAGTCTAGAAGTTTTTTCCTACCTGTGAACAAGTTGTGGAATGGTCTTTCTTATTAGGTAGTTGAATCAATAGAACTCCAAAGTTCAAACTTGCAGCAAATGTTTTTATGTTGAACAGGCTTTTTATAGTTTATATATGATAGATCTATTTTAGTTTTGTTACGGTTCTTGAAATATTCATTTTTAATTGTTCCTAATTTCTCATATAGTTTATTTATTTCATTTCCTCACAGGGCTGTTTTTCCCCTGTTGGAGACATTTGGTTTATAGCAACCAGCTTTTCCAACTAGGGT
>NC_090725.1:234974168-234989168 GCF_036898095.1 Palaemon carinicauda | reverse complement strand
CAAGCTGGTGATAGTAGGGGTAAACCTTACATAGTTTTCCACAACTATCCAACCTAAAAAAATATTCGTTATTATGTAATTATTTATTGGTAACCTAAACCACACCATTGATAAAATCCAATTAACAAAATAGCATAATCATTCTTGCAATGTTACCAATATACATAGAGTTCCGCAACGTTTAAGCCCACCCAGTGGAGCAAGCCTTGAAATTCGTGGTCGAGCGTTTATTAGAGCCAGTCCCATGTCATCCCTGACATTTAATCTCTTTCTGTTCTTTGTTTTTTGTTTTTATATTGACAAGAGTTGAAAACTCTACCTCAAACAAGTAGGTAGAAGTAAATGGAACAAGGGTACGTAATGCTATCATGCCTGTTTTGGAGTATGACTGCTACATAGTACCTCAGAACTGAGTCACCGATTTCTCCTTGAAGAGATCACAAGCTGAAGAGTCGTTCCTTAGATCCAGGGATTCATCTTGGATCTTCTCTGGGATGTTGGACACATTAAATGTAGTACAAAATGGGTTCCTTACCAGGGCCTCCTGTCCATCTGACAGCTCAGGCAAATATCGATCAAACTCTTTTACTAGAGATTGAAGATGTTCAGTGATCTCATCCTTCAGGAACTGATCCAATTAGATTTGAGATTCATCCATCACTGCACAAAACATTTCAAACACAGCAATGTTTCCAAGATTGGTTTTCCAATGCCAGTTTTCCAGTTAGGAAACAAAGGCCCGGAGACTGTCTTGAAAAAGGAGAATATTTGTTTCCCTTCCTTGAAGCTTCAAAAATTAGCTTATTCAGTTGGTTGAAAATGTGAACTAGGTTTGCAACCCTTTTAATCTATGCTTCATCTTCAAAGTGAGCTACAAGATCTCTTTTCTTGAACCTCCTGGAATAACTCTTATATCCTAATTCATCTCAAAGACACAGTTGACAACGTTCTCGTTTGATAACCAACATGCTGCTATATAAAAAAGGATTTCACGGTCATCATTTATGTCTTTGCACAGTTCTTTAAGTAGCCAAATGTTGAGTGCTGCAGTCTCAACATAATTCACAATTTTGATCACAGAATCAAATACTTCTTGCAGAGAGGCAAGGAGTGTCTTATTGGTGAAAGCATATTGGTGGATCATACAGTGGATGCCCCTGGCTTGAGGTGCTGACTTCACTCTCAATTGAAATCCTGACCTTGATCCCAGCATAGCCGGTGCTCCATCCAGACAAATCCCCACACAGTTCAGGTTTAATGTGTAAAGTTCACGAAGTTCAGCTTTTGTTGTGGTTTCTAGTACACTACAGAACAATAATCCATCTTTAACATCACCTGAATGAATATATCTCACGAAGACAAGCAAATGAGAACATCAGCTAGCATCTGTCGACTGAAGCACAATTGAACTGACACCCAAGCTTAGGTACATATATAAAAACCACATGTAGACACATATTCATTAGTAGACTCGCATACACGTATACACGTTCATACAGGGACATACGCTAACAGCCACGCACACAGACACCCCCAATGTCATCTAATGACATTGAACTGTTGTAACACTTTTTTTTGCACTGAAGTCAAATCAAAATATATGTACAAGCACAAAAATCTATTTTGAGTTGAAATCAATATTAGCCCAAAAAACTGATAGCACGGTTTGTGACCCTCTTGCAAGGCTTCGCAACCCCCCCCCCCACGGTATTGTGACCCACCGGTTAGGAACCCTTCCTGTAAATAACTTTGGAGAGATTGGGTCTCCATGTTTAACTCTTTTCTCAATAAGAATTTTCTCCATGTTTAACTCCTTTCTCAATAAGAATTTTCTCCATGTTTAACTCCTTTTTCAATAAGAATTTTCTCACTATCTTTATGTAGAATTAGGATTGCTGTAATTCCTATGTAGATATCTTCAAGTGTTGTTATATAAGATTCATCTATCCTTTATGTTTAAAGGGTTTTCATTACTTCTGAAGTTTTGACAGAATCAAAAGCTTTCTCATAGTCTATAAATGCCTTACATAGAGGTTTGTTATATTCTGTTGATGTTTCCATTAGCTGGTTAATTGGATGGTTATGGTCAATTGTTGAATACTCACTTCTAAAGCCTGCATCCTCTCTTGGTTGATTAAAGCCTAACTCTTTTTATTCAGCTTAATATGATCTTTGTAAATATTTTATATATTACTGAGTGTAAACTTATTGGGCAATAATTTTTCAGGTCTTTTGTTCGGTCTTTTTCTTAATTAGTATAATGGCAAGTTTGTCCAAGTTGTAGTTATAGATCATTCTTACAGACAGTTTGGGTAAAGTTCAGTGAGTTTTACTACTATGAAATCTCTTCCATGTATTATGAAATAAATTGTTAGGCCATCATCTCCAGTTTTGCTTTCTCTACATCTACTGCTACTTTTGGTATTGGCTCATAGGTTTTATTGTTTCTATTGGTAAATTTGTTATATCAATATTGTATAGCATTTTATAAAAATACTCAGCAATTTTTATCACTCCACCTCTTTTCGTGATATTTCCATTTTAATCCTGTAAAGCAAAAATCTGTTGGAATCCTGTTCGAACTCTTCTTTTCATCAACTAGATGCTTCTTAATTTCTTTAGTGTTTCCTCAATGTTGGTCTTATTGTGTTTACTAATGCCTTGGGTTTATAGTTTATTTATTGGTTTGGATAGTTATGGTCATTCTACTTCTCTTTGATTTTGTCCTTATTTCCAATCTTTTCTTTATGTTTTTAATAGTTTTCCTTGATCTTGTTTCGGAACTTTTCCACCAATCTCTTTTGCTGATTCCATAGGAAAAGTGTACTGGGTATTTAGACAAGAAAGAGGATGTGATGATCACTTGGTTGCTCTCTTAAAAATATTTTGAACCCATGCCCCTAATTTTTTTAAATGTCTAACGTATCAACATTCCTTATGAATAATGAGCTGCCAAATAGCTTTTCTGAGCTCAGATTTGTGCCATACTGGCCATACTCTGTAAATTCAAATTATTTTTACAAATACAAAATCTACTCATACTCTTTAAGAGCTATTTCTGCCCCAAGATTTATACTTACACATTTTCATTCTCTAAAGTACTTTTGGGACTGAATATATTGGTGGAAGACTCTGGGCTGCCTGCACTTGACATAAGAAGGTATCCCGTCTCCTGGTCTAGAGGGAACTGTGCTTTCTCGACATCTATCTGAAGGCCTTGGTTCACTTTTGTTGGCTCCTCTACAATATCCTGAGGAATAATATAATTACATAGGAAATACCCTTATTCTAGCTCACTTCTGAAAATTTGTAAAGCTTAAAGTTATTGCAGACAGTAAATTGTATTGTCACTTCGTTACTATTTTTATCCACATATCCAAATTTGTTGTTAGGCTTCACATTAAAATATCACTTAGAATTCTTATAAGTACTTAGATATTAAATAGCTACAATTTCAGTTGATTACGACTTAAACATTATTAGCAACCTGTAACAACCATGCTAGAAAACCCTAATTAGCGTATAACTTGAAGAACTCAATGATCTTTCACATCAGTTTATTTACTCTCATATGGTGCCTTTTAATTTAGTGATAATAGAATTTCCAATTGAAATGGATCTTTTATAATTAGAAACCTTGTCATGCAGGACAAAAGAAAATTAAATAGCTGAAAGGCATACAGAGAATTAAATTTATGCGACTTCATTATACATTTTACGTTATCCAAAGTTCTGTCCTAAGTTGCACAACTTACGACAGACCTTTGGCTATCCCCATTCTAACTTGCGTGTTTATTTTACCAAACCTACTAATTTGGAAATTCTATTAGCATGTGACTGAATTTATTATTATTATTATTATTATTATTATTATTATTATTATTGTAAATTCAAGCAATTTTAACACACCTCACAATGTGACACATCTCTGGTGATGTTTCTGATGTCAGGTGATGCTAGCATTTCCAGGTAATCCTTTTCGTGCTTGAAACGTTCCTCATTCATGTTCAGGTACTCTCCATTCCTATTATTATAGTGCTGTGGAAGAATACATTTACCATTAGTATTGCAATAAAAGGCTTTATTTAACTGCTGCATTTTTTAGTTAGCATGTGCAATTATGACAAGTCATATATATTCAATAATAATATTAGTATTTCATCTAAGTTTTATATAAATTTATTACAGTAAAAACTCTATATAATGTGTTATACACATGATGCTTCTGTAAATAAACAACAGACATATTGATACATAAGTGATTGTTCTCAAGTATATGTCCAATGTTAATTGAAATCCTTGTATAGGCTAGAAAAACTGAGAGATGTCTTTTGAGATATCTGGTCTTTTACTTAAATGTTCGTAATGGAGCTAGAATAATGGGTTTACCCGGCGGATCACTTGTGCAAAGTAGACTACCTGTGTTCATACTGTACTCTCAAGAATGGTTTAGTTAAGTAACAATTATCTCCAAATGGTGTTATAGAGTGTGAGTGACAAAGAAAGAAAACATCAGTATCAAGAAGGGTTAATCTTGTTCTTTAAAGGATAATTCAGATTAGAATTTTATTTGCTTTCAAGGCCACTGAGACTGGTTGGAAGGTATAGTTGTACAAAATGGGAATATGGATGTAAGGGGTAAAAGTTCTGTATTTGCAAATTTTTTTCTTGTATAAAGTAAATGCTAATTTTTAAAAGAATATTTTACAGTTATTTTCAATTCTTTTCCTACTGTTTTGTTGAACTGTAGCGTATCCCTTTCGTCTCCTTGCATTTGGATATACATCTTCATATTGTCTTTGTTAGGGCTGTAGCCATGTCGTCCTGATGTAAGTTTCTCAACGGCAGCTTTCTACTTGGGATATTTCCTACGAGTCATATGCCAGAGAATTTTACCAGTAGAGGTATCATAGGGTTCCAACCCCTGAAGCAAATATCCCAAGAGATATCATGTATGAAACAGGGACGTGTTTAAAACAACCATGGCTATCCTTCCCCGAATAGAGTTAACCTTGTCTCGAAGGATATGGAATAGGATTGGATACGTGGGAGGGAGAGCTGTTACAACTCCGATCCCAGTGTGTTGTAAACATGTTTGCTGGTTTGCCAATCATCCTTGCAGTGCCATCTTGATAGATTGCTTTGGGGGTTTTATGCTTGTGTTTTCAAGTTTTTTGAGTGTTTTTGAGATTATGGATGCTTCTGCTTCTACCTCATCGGTTAAGGTTGCTGAAGACATGGAGTGTGCGACAGCAACCTGCACCAGACGGGTCAAGTTGCCCTGTGGCCACAAGACCTGTCGGAAACACGCTGACTACCATGTTTCGAAAGGTTCGTTTGCTATCTGGGAACCTACTAACTGCAGTGTGTGCAAGGACCTGATTCACATGGATTCCTCACTACCAAAGTTTCCCAAGACGAGAAAGCTTGGGGTCAGAACACCATCGAGCATTGGGTGAGAGGCTTCCAGAAGAGCTCTCAACAAGGTGCCCCTTATCTTCTTTCGATGGAACTAAAGGACCTCCTCTTCCCCAAGGCCAATGTGACTGCTGTGTACAGTCACCAGATTCCAATGGTTCAACTTCCGCCATTACAACTGGATCAGGCGAATCCTATCCCATATCCTTCAAGACAAGGTTAACTCTATTCGGGGAAGGATAGCCATGGTCGCTTTAAACACATCCCTGTTTCATACATATCTCTCAGGATATTCGCTCCAGGGGTTAGAACCCTGTGATACCTTTACAGGTAAAATTCTCTGGTATATCACTCGCAGGGAAAATCCCAAGTAAAAAGCTGCCTTTGAGAAACTTCCATCAGGACGACATGGCTCCAGCCCCAAAAAGGACAATATGAAGATGTATATCCAAATGGAAGGAGACGAAAGGGATACGCTACAGTTCAACAAAACAGTATGAAAAGAATTGAAAATAACAGTGAAATATTCTTTTAAAAATTAGCAGTTACTATATACAAGAAAAAAATGTGTAAATACAGCACTTTTACCCTCTACATCCACATTCCCATTTTGTACAAGCATACCTTCCAACTGGTCTCAGTGGCCCTGAAAGTAAATAAATCCTGATCTGTATTATTCTTTAAAGAACAAGATTAACCTTTCTTGATATTAACGGTTTCTTTCTTTGTCACTAACATTCTATAACACCATTTGGAGATAATTGTCACTTAACTAAACAATTGTTGAGAGTACAGTATGAACACAGGTAGTTCAGGACACACTTCAGGTGATGAGCTTGGATGCCGACAACATGTCGACAACCTCTTCCGTGACATCAGAGAGAGATAGAGGAACCTACTGACGACGGAAGACTCAGATGAGTCTTTAGACAGTCATCAGGTAAGTACGGCTCTTAGTGCTTCTTTAGCTCAGACTCCTATTCCTGTATCTGCTACTCCTGCGTCTACTTCTATTCCTCTTCCAACTCCGAATGCTCCTTTGTTCCCTGGTCACTTTCAGTTTATGGCATCCATGGAAAACATTCATGCTGAACATAACAGAGTGTAAGCCTCCTTAGAGGTGAAGATTAAGGCTTTTCAGCACCCAAGTCCTAGGCTCCACCAGCGTCGAATCTCCCAGATTGCTCAGCAAAAATCCTTGGCATTATGCAGAGCACATATATATATACAGTATAAATATATATTTCTGGGCTCCGACCTGCGCCACCCAGTGAAATGCTCCTTTTACATCATTTCTAAGGTAAAAACTGCTATGAATTTACCAGAGAAAAAAATTGTATAGGAATGCTAGGTTGAACCCAGCTCGCTCACCTTAATAAGGTGTCGGTATAATACTGGGGCGTGATTAAATCACAACCAGAGGTCTCGCACCATTTAGATATCTCCTGTCAATATCCCCGAACAGCGAGGTGCCGTTCAACATCCTAGCTCCGATCGCTACTACGAACGATCCCACCCACGCCAGTGACGACACTCCTTTTCATAGCACCTCCTTTGATGCTGTTATTCTTTTTTCGGTGTGTGATTTCCTTTGGATTACTCAGGATTTATCTCAGGATGTTGGACTCTACTGTCACTCCACCTAAGTTAAGTACCAGATCTATGAGTTTTGAGATTTTGGAGGTAGCCTTGCCCTTGGTTATTATTTTATCTTAGTTTTTATTTTGTCCGCGACCTCGCATCGGGTCCGCCATGATGGCTGGCTACCTCCTCTCCCTCTCTCTCTCTCTCTCGTTCTTAACGCTTTGCAATGAGTCTTCTATACTGATTGTTTCTCGTTCTGAACTTTTCTGGGTATCCACGGTTCACACCCCGTGTTATTTTATGTTATGGTATTGATTCTGTTATTACGATAACAGTTGTATTTATGATATTACGATATCGTAGTTCACGTTAGGTTGGCATGCCTGGTCGCCTTCGGGCGTTACTAGTTTTACTTCGTTTTACGTTTTTTCTCGTTCGTAGTAGCGATCATATTAGCGTATACGTTATTTTACTAGTATTATCTAGTTCGTCAGGACTTTCGCGAGGCAGTTCATTAGTTTTATGTTTTTGTTGGCACCTCACCGACACCTTGTTATGTTGGCAGCCCTGCCTAGCTCGGTCTCCCCCGCGCTGTTAGGCTTGGTCTTCCCCTGCCTCTCCGTTCGTCCCTTCGTGCTATTTTACGTTTATTATTATTATTATCCAGCATGCCTCCCTTTTTTCATTATTACCATATCATTTATACTATTCATATCGTTATCCTAGTCTTTCCGTGTGATCATTTTTGTCGTGGATCTCCGTCCAGGTTGGTACGCCTGTTCTTCTGCTCCACTCGTTAGCCTCCCACCCCCCCCCCTCCTACGCCCCGACACCCCCACTCCAGGGATGCCATCACTCGCTCTCATGTCGTCTCGGAGTCAGCTTTTTGTGTTACGTATATCCCCTCTGGGGACATCGCTTAGCTCCGTCCCGGGCAGACCCTGATCGTGTGTGGGGCTTGTTATACATTATTTTTACAGTACTTTCCCCTACCCTTCCGTAGTTGTTTCTCCCCGCCGCCTCGATTGGCCATCGGTAGGCGGGAGGGATTCTGCTCGGTCTGGGATATTATGTTGTGTGTATATCCATATTTATACACATTTCATTCCTGCTACTTCCTCCCGGTCCCGCACCTCACGGACCCATTATAGATCCCTCCATTTCTCCCTCCTCATATGGTGTTCCGCACTTCACGGACTCCACGTGTCATTATATTTCCTTACGGGATCCCCGGATGTAGCCTTCGCCTTATCCCCATGTCGAGTTTGATTAGTTCCTTGTGCCGTTGGCGGGTTTGACCCTCGACTCCCCCCCCCCCCCCGTGTCCGCCTACTCCGGTAGGTTTTCATGAGCCCTGGGCTCTCTTAGTTGTCTCCCTGGAGCCAACGTTACCTTTAACCACTAGGATTAATCTCATTTATATATTCACATATATATATAATCCCCTGTTCTCGACTCCCCCCGCAGAGTATGATCACGATTACGGACTGACTTGTTCTTATCTGTATTACCCTACAATTTAAGTTTATTTATTTACCGCTATAGCGTGTATTTTAAGCTCCCGGAGCCCCCGGGCTCCTCCAGCTTACCTACGGGATACTCATGTATCTTTTATTTTACAGACAGTACGCTGTTCGATGACGGCATGCTCGGCGGTCCTTAGCCAACCCTGCGGCCACAATGTGTGTCGCTCACATGCCCACTGTGCTGTCCTAGTGGATGATCTGACTGTTTGGCATCCGGACAACTGTGTAGTATGCTACAAGCTGGCCTCCACTTTAACCTCTGACTCGGTAAGTGGAATTATTCTTAGCCATATTACAGACTTGGTAAGTGGAGTTACAATTAATTACAATTAATTAATTTTAATTGCATAATTTTTATTTGTTCCTCGCATGCCCTCTACTATGGCTTCGTGTTTCAGAAGCTCCTGATCTTCTTCCTTTATCTTCGGCATGAATATTCCTTACCTTCACTAATAGTCTGTTCTCTTTCAGAGCTCCGAGCCTGCTAAGACTTCAGCTCTAGCGACCCTCAAGGTCTGGATTGGCGGGTTCGCCCGGAACGTGAAGGCCAAGCAGCCTTACATCCTATCTGAGCAATGGTGTTCCCTCCTTTATCCGCATGCAAAAACGTCAGCTGCGGTCCCCAAAGAGTTGGCGGACGCCATCATCGAAATATCGAATCCCTGCTATTGGTCCCGGACCAAGAAGAGACGAGCGGGACGATAACTGAAGACGTCGCCACCCTTAATTTGGACGTAGAACCCATGGTTCTTGAAGAACCCGACACAGGTAGGGAGATAGGTGAGTCAGGTGGGTCCCGGGCTGAGATTTCTCTTCTTAGCCCGACTTTCTCTTCCACTTCAGCCCATTCTTCCTTTCAAGGCGTTCCGGGGCTGATCTCAAGCCCCGGTCTGTTATCCCTAAGGTTAAAGCTCACCGCAGGCCTTTGCATAGGACCCACAAGTCTTCGAAATCACCGAGGTCGACCAAATCTTCCTCCACTAGAGTCCCCAAAGACTCCGTCGCCGTGCCCTCGTCTTCTCAAGGACCAGTCTCCGCTCCGGCATCCCCCCCCCCCCCCCGGCGGAACCATTTAACCCAACATATTTTTTGGAGAAACTGTTTTCTCGTTTTGAGACAATGTTGCGATCCCACACACAACAAGCCATTGTGACTGCAGCAGCAGCAAGAAAGGGTTGCCAACGTCGAGAATCTAGTCCAGGGACTCATGCGTTCGGGGCTGCCACAACAGCAGCAATATGCCATCCCCGACGCCTCTAAGCTCCCACCGTTTACCAAGAGTAACCCTTGGAGGTTAGCTCTACATCCCCCCCTCTCGGACGGCATGTTGTCCATCGAAGGTTTCGGAACTCGACCGATTGAAGACTTCGAGTTCTACCCACCGGGTCAGCAATTTCCCTTTCCCGGCTTCGCCTGCTTGACTGATGAGGCTCTGATCCACCTAGATAAAGTCCCTAAGGAGACTGTGATCTTCCCCAAGGAACAGGCTCAGTCTGTTTTGGTCCTCGCCTTTAACGAGTGGGATTGTGTGAACACAATGCTCACACCCCATAAGAGCTCGTACACAATGTTTGTGATCAACGAGCATACCCCTACTCCATGCACAACCAAAATCATGGAGATCGCCTATCAGGCTACCAAGGAGAAGCCCTTACCTCAGCTTCGAGAGACGGAATTGACTTCCCTTCTCTTCCCAGGTGATCATGAATGCTGGCGGAACGCCCCGGCTACCTTCACGACAGGCAAACTGAGCCCGGACTGTGCCTCGACGCAGTTTAGTGAATGCCTCCCCAAGCTACCGGAGTCCCTAATCAAAATAGAGTTTGAGACCCGGTGTAGGCTCAGTAGGTCCATTAACTCTGCAGCTCTATCAGAAATGACCGTTGCCACTTACGATGAGGAACCTCTCTTTAAGGTCCTCACGAAGTCACTCTTGCAAACTTTGTTAGTCGACACTTATGACTTCCATAATGCCAGATTCCGTTGCCGATGACATGTATTGTCGGAGGCTACTATTCGACACGATCTCAATAGGCTCATCAAAGCCCCGGTCTGGGGTCCGGACCTCTTCCCGGAGGACCTGGTTCTCAGTGAGGCAGCTAGAGTTAACCAAAGCCTCAAGGTTAGGTGGGGCCTAGTCCCCAAGAGGAAATATGAACCAACTGGTACCCCAGCTCGAGGCAGGGAGAGGTTGAGGCCCTACCACTCCTCGCAGTTCAGACAGCCTCTCCAAGTAGTACAACCTGTCCCGGTTCAATCTGTCCCTGTTTCACAAGGTTCCCAGCCTTCTACCTCTAAGGGCCAACCCCAACAGCAGTATGTGTTGGTCCCTCGGACACAAGTCGCATCGACTTCGTTTGCAGCCTCCCCCGCCTTTAACCCCACTTACGAATCACAAGGTTCTTTCCAAGGCTACCAGCGCCACAGGGGCTCCAGAGGTGCCTTTCGTAGCCGAGGTGGCGGAAGGGGTTCCCACCGAGGCAAGGCTTTCCGCGGAGGCAAAGGCGGAAAATCATCCTCAAGCCATTGAGAATCTGCAAGTAGGAGGGAGACTATACAAATTTCGGGACCGTTGGAAGTTCAGCAATTGGGCTTCCAGCATAATTTCCAAAGGTCTGGGGTGGAGCTGGATACAGGGACCCCCTCCACCAAACAGTTTCTACCAACTCCCAACGGAAGAGCTAAGTTCATTCACAAAGGATCTGTTGCAAAAGAACGCAATCCAAAGCATACATCGCTTAAAATTTCAAGGTCGCTTATTCAGCGTGCCAAAGAAAGGCTCAGACAAACGAAGAGTAATCCTGGACCTGTCTCGTCTAAACTCCTTCATTCGTTGCGAAAAATTCCACATGCTTACCGTCTCGCAGGTGCGGACCCTACTTCCCCGTGGGGCCGTCACCACCTCCATAGATCTTACAGATGCCTACTATCACGTTCCAATAGCAAGGCATTTTCGTCCTTTTCTAGGCTTCAAGCTAGGCAAACAAGCCTATGCATTCAAGGTGATGCCATTCGGGCTCAATATAGCGCCCAGAATCTTCACCAAATTAGCAGAGACGGTAATTCAGGAACTTCGAACCCAGGGGATTCAAATAGTGGCTTATCTCGACGATTGGCTGATCTGGTCAAACAATGTCCGGAACTGCCATATGGCAACGAACAAGGTCCTCTCCTTCCTTTGACGGTTAGGATTTCAGGTCAACCTCGAGAAATCCCGCCTGGTTCCAGAGACCAAGTTTCAATGGCTGGGGCTACAATGGGACCTAAGTTCCCATACGTTGTGCCTGCCAAAAACCAAAAGGAAGGAAATAGCGAGGAACACAAAACAGTTTCTTAGGGACAAGTTGACGTCCAGGAGGAACCAGGAAAGAATCCTAGGTTCCTTACAGTTCGCCTCCGTAACAGACATCATCCTAAAGTCCAAACTAAAGGACATAAACAGAGTGTGGCGCTCCAGAGCGACCAAGAAACGTCGAGACAGGCGAGCTCGTCTTCCCCCCAATCCTGAGGAAAAGTCTGCAGCCTTGGACGAAGGTCAAGAATCTTTCCAAGTCGGTTCCCTTGCAATATCCGGCCCCGGGACTCGTCGTTCACACAGACGCCTCCTTAACAGGGTGGGGAGGTTACTTCCAACACAAGAAAGTCCAAGGGTTATGGTCACCGATATTTCAACAAATGCATATCAATGTCCTAGAGGCCATGGCAGTCTTCCTTACTCTAAAACGTCTCAGCCCAGCCAGGAATCTCCATATCAGACTGGTCCTCGACAGCGCAGTCATAGTCCACTGCATCAACAGATTAGGCTCCAGGTCAGCCCACATAAACCACGTTATGTTGGCGATTTTCTCCATGGCGACATCATACAAGTGGCATCTATCAGCAGTCCACCTGGCGGGAGTCTGGAATGTGGTGGCGGACGCACTTTCCCGGACGACCCCGCTGGAGTCGGAGTGGTCACTGGACAATCGATCCTTCCAGTGGATCTTATCTCAGGTCCCGGGTCTCCAGGTGGACCTGTTTGCGACGGAATCCAATCGCAAACTAGAATGTTACGTAGCCCCCAACCTGGACCCTCAGGCTTATGCCATGGACGCTATGTCACTAGACTGGAACATTTGGAAGACGATTTATCTGTTTCCTCCGATAAATCTCCTGCTGAAAGTGGCTCTGATAGCCCCCAACTGGCCCAAGAGCAACTGGTTCCCCTTGTTACTAGAGCTAGGCCTCCGCTCCCAGCGGATACCCAATCCTGTACTAACACAAGTAGTACAAACTCGCAATGTGTTAGCTTCCTCAAGGATTCTGAATGCCCTAACTTTATGGACTTCATGAAGTTCGCAGCTCAAAAGGGTGCAAACATCGACCCTCTGAATACCCTATTCCTGGTATCAGACAAAAGGGAATCCACCCTCCGTCAATATGACTCAGCCATCAAGAAATTGGCAAAGTTTTTGAAAGACTCACAAGTTGAGAAAATGACGATGAACCTAACTGTGACATTCTTCAGAACTCTCTCTGAATCGGGCCTAGCAGCCAACACGATTTCTACGATCAAATCAGCCTTGAAAAACATCTTCCATGTCGGCTTTGACATTGACCTGACGGACTCATACTTCTCATCCATTCCGAGAGCCTGTGCCAGACTAAAACCATCAACTCGCCCTAGCGCAGTTTTTTGGTTTTTGAACGATGTCCTAAAGCTAGCCTCTGACACTTTGAATGAATCCTGTAACTATATGGCATTGTTAAGGAAGACACTTTTTCTTTTGAGCCTCGCCTCTGGCTCTAGAATCTCAGAATTGTCGGCCTTGTCTAGAGACCCAGGTCATATAGAGTTTCTCCCTTCGGGTGAAGTCCTTCTCTCCCCTAACAAAGTATTCCTGGCTAAAAATGAGGACCCCAAAACAGGTGGTCTCCCTGGAAGATTGTTCCACTTCCTTGGGATCCATCCCTGTGTCCAGTTACCACCCTGAAATCCTACTTAAGTAGAACTTCCACTACATCCACAGGGCCGTTATTTATTAGAGAAAATGGAGGAACCATTACCCTTAAAGGAATCAGACAACAAATTCTTTATTTTATTAAACAAGCTAATCCTGAATCATTCCCACATGTCCATGATATTCAAGCTGTTGCTACTTCAATTAACTTCTTACATCATATGAAATTTGATGAGCTCACAAAATATACGGGTTGGAAGTCCCCTAAAGTTTTTAAACGCCACTACCTAAAACCTTTAGAAGCTCTTAAATTTGCCACAGTAGCAGCTGGGAATGTAGTTCCTCCTTAAGGCACTGAGTCCTAATCACAACGTCTTGCTCTATCCTCTTTCCCTCCTGCCTGGCTTTCCTATTGTTCCTACCTGGTTTGGTTTTGTCCTTTGCCATACACCCTTATGGTGTATTATTTTTATTATACATTGTGATCAATTCTACGAATTGTTTTGATTTCATCTGTTCTTAAAATCCCTCGAACTGATTTTATTTTATTTTATTAATATTATGAATGTTATTACAGATCCGCAGTTTCTGCTTGATTTTATTATCATCCCTTTATGGGATTGTTTGCCATTTGATTATTACTATTCATACCTATGTTGAATACTTACCTACGGGTTACCTTATTGAATTGTTTTCCAAGTTGATTATCACTATTCATAACTATGTTGATTACTTACCTTCGGGATTCCTTATCCCTCCTGTTTTGTTATTAAATCTCACCATGTATTGTTATTTTTGTTATTCTCTCCCCTGGTAGTTAGCCATATTGGGTCCCTATTCTCTGGCACTAATTCACTGGGCGGCACAGGTCGGAGCCCAGAAAAGGGATTTTGACGTAGGAAAAATCTATTTCTGGGCGAGAGACCTGTGCCGCCCAGTGAACCCACCCGTCCCTTCCTACCGGGCCCCAATCTGGGGTGCTATAGGAGTGACGTCACTGGCGTGGGTGGGATCGTTCGCAGTAGCGATCGGAGCTAGGATGTTGAACGGCACCTCGCTGTTCGGGGATATTGACAGGAGATATCTAAATGGTGCGAGACCTCTGGTTGTGATTTAATCACGCCCCAGTATTATACCAACACCTTATTAAGGTGAGCGAGCTGGGTTCAAGCTAGCATTCCTATACAATTTTTTCTCTGGTAAATTCATAGCAGTTTTTACCTTAGAAATGATGTAAAAGGAGCATTTCACTGGGCGGCACAGGTCTCTCGCCCAGAAATAGATTTTTCCTACGTCAAAATCCCTTATATATATATATATATATATATATATATATATATATATATATATATATATATATATATATATAGATATAGATATAGATAGATAATATGTATATATATATATATATATATATATATATATATATAGATAAATATACTGTATACTGTATATATATATATATATATATATATATATATATATATATATATATATATATATATATATATATGTGTGTATATATATATATA
>NC_090725.1:234946175-234966168 GCF_036898095.1 Palaemon carinicauda | reverse complement strand
TCAATGTTTACGTTAGCAAAGGCGTAATGAATTTTTGAGGAATAGATTTCAAGTTGTTTCCCTTCAATGGGATTGAACTCTAGTCTCACGCTGGGAAGAGCAACAATAAAGTAACTGAGTCAATGTTTTCTATCTAACCTCAAAGTTGATGTGCTTTCGTCTAAATAGCTGAGTTTTATCAGTCTGGCATTACCAATACAACATACGAATTAGCAACAGTACTTGCAAGATTAATCAAACTATTTACACACAAACATAGATACGAACAAATTTACAAGGGGACACGCACTCAACCATGCACCCCGCTAACACACATACATCAATATTTGTATATATTTATCATCATCGTCTCCTCCTACGCCCATTGACGAAAAGGGCCTCTGTTAGATTTCGCCTGACGCATCTATGTTGAGCTTTTAAATCAATACTTCTCCATTCATCATCTACTTCACGCTTCATAGTCCTCAGCCATGTAGGTCTGGGTCTTCCAACTCTTCTAGAGCCTTGTGGAGCGAAGTTAAAAGATTGCCGAACTAATCTCTCTTAGGGATTGCGAAGAACATGCCCAAACCATCTCCATTTACCCCTCACCAGGATCTTATCTACATATGACACCCGATTAATCTTCTGATGACTTTGTTCTCAGATCCACAAAACTGTTTTATATTGTTTTAATGTAATACCAGGACTCATGTCCATACAATAACACCGATTTCATTAAACTGATATACTGTATAGCTTGAATTTACCTCGGCCATAAAGGTATTGCAATAGAGTCTAGTTATTTATATATGTGTCTGTGGACAGGATTACGTCAAAACTACTTGACGGATTTTAAATTTTCACCGAAGATAGACTTTATAACGAAATCTCCCCATTAAATTTTGGAGCTGATCAGGATCCGGATTCTAGATCCGGATTTGCATCTTTCACCATTTCTGGGAACAGGATTATGTCAAAACTACTCGACGGATTTTTACGAAATTTCACCATAGGTCATGAACGCCCCCATTAAATTTTAGAAATGATCCGGATTCGTATTCTGGTTTATTTATTTATTTCTTTGTCTGTGTGTCTGTGAACAAGATTACGTCAAAAATACTCGACGGATTTTGACGAAATTTTCACCACAGATAGATCTTAGGTTATGGACGACTCCATTGATTTTTAGAGATGATCCGAAACCGGATTCCACACCCGGATTTGCATTTTTTGGTCCTTTTAAAGATAATGTCAAAACTATTAGATGGATTTTGACGACATTTTCACACGTAGACTTTAGGTCTTAGACGACCCAATTAAAGTTTGGTGATGATCCGGATTTGTCTTTTACGCCATTTTAAAGATACCGTTAAAAATTGACGGATTTTGATGAAATTTCCACCACACATAGATCTTAAGCTATGGATGACTCCATTTACTTTTGGTGGAGGTCAGAAATTTCTGGCTGCATTTGTTATGTAATTGCAGGTGATCTTGATTTCCAAATTTTGCTTAACCTGATTTTCTTTCTTCAATCTTTCATTAAATTCCATTTCTAAAGCCCCTGTATTAGAGATCATAGTTCCTAAATATCTAAAGGATTCTACTTCATTAATCTTTTCTCCTTCCAATAATATGTAATCTTCCATTGCACATTCCGTTCTCATTATCTTTGTCTTTCTTCTAATTATGTTGAGCCCAACCTCATGTGATATTTCATGTATTCTGGTATTCTGTAAATTATCTTATATTATTAATACCCACATACAGACACACAAGCACACACACACACACACATATATATATATATATATATATATATACATATATATTTATTTATATACATCCATAAACACAAATATTTTATACATACACAAGTATATATACATACAAATATATATACATATATATATATATATATATATATATATATATATATATATATATATATATATATATATATATATAGGCCCATATACATATGTGTGTTTGTGTCCGTAAACATACCTTTGTAAATTATCTTATAATATTAATACTCACACATACACACACACACACACACACACACACACACATATATATATATATATATATATATATATATATATATATTCATACATACATACACACAAATATTTTAATATTTTTATATATGAACATGTGTATACTGTATATATATATACACACACACAGACACACACACACACACATATATATATATATATATATATATATATATATATATATATATGTAAATATCACCCACGAATGGCATATAATACCAAATTCTATCTTGGGAATATACGTGCACTTGGAATTCATTTTATGGTAACAGCTTCTGGCCGGGTGGAGATTCGAACCCCCACCTGTTCGGCTGGAAACCATGCCTGCAGGGACCATACCGACTGAGCTATCAAGAGAGATAGAATTCGGTATCAAATGCCATTCGTGGGTGATATTTACATTGATTGAAATCACGTGTGCTTGTGATATATATTCATATATATATATATATATATATATATATATATATATATATATATATATATATATATATATATATATATATATATATATATATATATATATATATATATATATATATATATATATATATATATATATATATATATACTTATATATATATATATATACTATATATATATATATATATATATATATATATATATATATATATATATATATATATATATATATATATATATGCCTGTGACATTCAATCAACGTAAAATATAATTAAACAATAGTTTCACGCACAAACAGTCAACAGTAGGGATCTCAAATAGGCCGTATTAGTATTATAGTACAATATATTAAACATATATATATATATATATATATATATATATATATATATATATATATATATATACATATGTGTGTGTGTATATGTATATATATATATATATATATATATATATATATATATATATATATATATTCAGATTCCTATTTTATACGTCTATACAATTGATTAATACTTTAGCGGAGAGATAGGCGATTGAAAACGTATTGTTATAGTCCTTAAAGCCTGAAAAAAAATAAAAGAATACGTTTCATAAATAAGGAAATATAAATGATAAAAATATGAAGTATTCTATATTGTTTATCAAGGATTCTTTATTTATTTTCTAGTTTCGCCAAAGAAGTTTTTAACAGTGTCTGCATTATCGTTTTTGTTTTGTTTTACCATTAAAATGAAGAACAAAGGAACAAAATTTTGTAAGCCTTTTTATGGAACCTTCACACAAAAATCGCATTTTAAGAAAATTCGGCCAAGGTTGAAAAGTCATAGGTCCAAGTCACAAATTATGCCGTACTTTAAATATTCTATAGCCGGTGCATATTTGTGGCTTCCAGTGCTAATGAATTGTAAAGGTAACTGACAAAACATCTATCATACCGTCAAAAGGTCATCTGTACGTAACTAATTAACTTTCTTATAGAGAGGCTCTTACTTAAACTGGAAATGCCAACCACTTAATTAATTCTTTACTGATTGGCCTCGGTTGAAATGAATTCTCTTCTTTGCTTTTCAAATACGTCTTTATTAAAATCAATAATATCAATGATAATACCATATAAGCTCATTAAAATTCTATATAATCATGTGAGCTCTTTGAAAGAAAAATTAACAAAGACGAGATGAAATTGACATTGAGTAAAATTTTGTCCCTTCTTCACTCTAGGTCATTCCAGATAGGACAGATTGACAAGTATAAGACACGAGCAGCTGGTGAAATCCTAGCCAATCTCTTTCACCATCAGAGCCAATTACTGCTGGATATTACACGTCGATCACTGACAGCTTTTTTTTCCTTTTCAGATAAAGATTTCTAATTCTTTAACCGAAAAGCATTAGAACTGATAAGTTTTATATTTCTTCAACTGACAAATACAGGGAGGGTAACTTTTTCACAATTTAGATCTATTGAAAAAAAAATCGATCAACTAGAGAAATGGTGAAATATAATACTTAAAGAATTTTTATTTATAATAGAGTGTTTTCATCTAAATATAATGAAAGCGAAATGAGTAAGAGAGGGATGACCGAAATGAAGCTATCAATCACTTTAAATCGAATGAACTTTACCACACACTGAGAATTGATAATATGTATTTGCGGAATTAAATTGCTTGGTCATTCATCCTAAAGTTGTAGGAGAAATTAAAAGGAAAGTTTTTTTTTTTTTTTATTAATAGTGTAGCTAGACCTGAATTTAGATCTAAATGTAAAATCAAAGTATCCTGCCAGGGAATTGTCAATTGAAGAATTAAAAAACTTATCAACTTTGTCAACTGGACAGAAATGTGGTGAAAAAAGCTACAATTTTGAATTACACATTCTGAGAAAAAGCGTTAGCTATGTAACCAGACAGACAAAACAAATTAAAAAAAATATGAAAAAAGTGTATTCGTTTCTGAACTACGAAATTATAGAGCTGAAAAATTTATGATACAGAATTCATGCTCAAGATGAAATAGGCAAACATTTCAATATATGACACACACAAAAGATCATTGTAATGAGAAAAAAGCATTACATGAATGTTTCAAATATATATTAGATAAAAAAAAATCTTCTTTATTAACACTCTCACTTGCATATCAAACGAGATATGTCACCAACAAACACCCAAGATGAAAACAATATTAACTGCAATGCTCTCAAAAGTGGACTAAAAATTATCTTTGGGAAAAGCACCATCTTTACCACTTGAACCCCAGTCTGTCACACAGGTTAAATGATCTCCACCTCAAATAACAATGCAACCGTCATTCATCAAGCTCATAAAGCCATGACTGTCACCGGAAAACGAGAAAAGCCGAGCTTCCGAAATCCTTATTAGGTAACAAATATTGTGATTAACTGTGCAGTGGAGCCAACCCGTGAATAATTCTCTCGTATTGTTTGGTTTATAAATATGACTCGCTATTCATCTCCTCACCGCTAATGTAACTCTATTTCGGTTTGCTGCGGTTGCAATATATCCTGGATATTCTAATGAAGTCCCTAATTAACATGAATGGTTTTTGGGATGCTTTGTCTGAATAATAACAATAATAATAATAATAATAATAATAATAATAATAATAATAATAATAATAATCTAAACGCGCCCATAAATACATAACTGATATCTATTCAACTCGACATACAATAGGTAATTATGTTGATTTTTCGATAAAAAAATAATACGCATAGCGGCATATATGCTTTTTTTTTTTTTTTTTGTATCTATGGAATTAACACACCATATTATAACTATTACTAACCTTAATATTATAAGCAAGTTACAAGTCCTATGATTGCTTAATCCCTTAATAGAGATCTGGCTAAAATTAGCGTATTTGCAAATAATGGGACGTGAGGTTATACAGTAACAAAACTCAAAGCATGATTATAAGTAGATCAAGGACAATGGGTATTTAACATTCATATTTTGCATTGAAAATGTCTCCTTAACTATATGCAATACATATAAAATTTTAGGTGTGATTCTTGTGTGTAAATTTACTTTTGAGAAACACATTCAGTCCGTTTCTTCTTCAATTGCACATAAACTTGTCTTATTGAGAGCATCTAGAGATTTACGGTGATCAGTCTGTCATGAAGATTTAAAAAAAATTCTTTCACTCGTTCTTCTTTCGAGTATTGTTCTCCTCTTTGGTCTTCAGCTGTTGACTCTCATTATGCTGGATAGAAACTTGAGGTCTATAAAGTTCCTTATTTCTGATCTGGATATAAATCTCTGGCAACATCCTTCAGTTAGTTCTTTATGCATGTTGAATAAGATTTTTCGTAATTCAGATCATCCATTGCATTCAGACCTTCACAAACTAACATTATCAACTTAATTCTAACAGTCATGCCTTCTCCATCATAATGCATAATACTACACTGTATTCTAAAAGTTTATTCTAGCTGTGACCAGATTGTGGAATGATCTGATCTGGCGGTGGAATCGGTAGAATTCCAGAAGTTCAAACCTTTTGTAATTGCTATTTTGTTGAACAGGTTGACATTAGTGTCATTACTGATCTTAAAATATCTTATATTTCTTGTTCATTACTTATTCATAGTTTACCGGCTATTTCTTTATTTCCATTTTTAACTGGGCTTCTTTCCATGTTGGTGACCTTGGCCCCAACTTGTAGCCTTCTGCTTTTCCAACCAGGGCTGTAGCTTGATTAATAATAATAATAATAATAATAATAATAATAATAATAATAATAATAATAATAATTCAGAATCATATATTGTTATTATTATTATTATTATTATTATTATTATTATTATTATTATTATTATTATTATTATTATTATTATTATGTAAGAAATATTGCATCATTAACTAGCTAGACAAGTTTTTAAGACCAAAATACTTATGAATATTAAAAAAGGGAGCTAAAATTGCAAAGCATAGAATTAAAAACAAAATAAATAATAATAAAATTGATATGCGAGGAAGATTCAAAAACTAATTATGAGTTCATATGAAATAAAAGTCACTACAAAGGTGCTTTTACACCATAATACCAGGTTCTTAACGTGGACTCGGTTAATATCCTGATATCTGAAATTATCCTTAATCTTCTTTGTTTGAATCTTCAAAGTTTACCAAAGACTTCTATACAGATTTATAGAATGAGGACCAGAAAAGTAATTCGGCGCCGAGGTACAACTGGGGATAATCACCTCAGTTTCATTGTGAAGTAAAAGAGGTTGGACAGCAGGATGGGAGAAAGGAAGCGGAGTGAAAAGTAAAGTATAAGGTTAAAACGTTAAGTAAATTTAGGGTCCGATGGTTTAAAGGTACAGATGCAAGGTACAGTGACAATATCCTAGCAGGACAATGCCCTAGATTCTGCATATGATCAGCGCTCAAGCCCCTTTTCCATCCAAGCTAGGACTAGGGAGGGCAGGGCAATGGTTGCTGATGACTCAGCGGGTAGACGTATAGTCTCCCCAAAACTCCACATCTGTAGCTCACAAAGATGGTGAGGTTGCAGATACTACAAGAAACTACAGAGCTTGGGCAAGTCTCGAACCTTAGCCCAGCAGATCGCTAGGTAAGAACGTTTCGAATTGGTTACCACAACCCTTTGCACAGAAATACAGTACACTGATAACACAAATCCTTGAAGGGGGGATTCTTCCCATAGATTCCATCTACAAATATTACTTCACAGTGCCAGATTTTGTTTCGCACCATAACTTCATCGTTCTACCGCTAGGCTTCAATATCTTAATTTTTCATTCATATATATCACTTTTCTCAAAGCCAATACCAAATTCAGTTTTGCGTGAACAATAAAATATTATGATGGAAACCCAACTGTTCATCTTTCTATTGTGCATAATCATTTTTCGAGAATCCATATTGTCTTCATATATTTTATCTATTGCACAAAGAATTCCACTCTCGCTATTTTCTTCCTTGGTTCAATACCTTTACCAAAAGCTTCCACACCACCAGGCACTACCTCACTTCCAACTTGTCCCAAATTAAAATGACAATCAATAATATTCCCAAATAAGCTCACATTTGATTCAGTTTCCTTCTATGCATAAGTCATAAAACCAAAAAATGCATTCTTCACAGATCATTTGACTTCGTTCTAATCTTTATAAAGACATTTTTTTATTTGATTTATCTTTTGGAAGAAGATGCAATATATTCAGAATTTCTCTGTCATATTACCCATTCTCTTTTCTTTAGGTTTTCCAGTTTTAAAATTCGTGATTTATCACATTTACCTATGAAAAGGTGACTATATTTTTTTTCTGTAAATATAATACATCTAAGATATAATATTAGTGATCTATTTTAAATTACGTAAAAATAAAAAATAAAAAACACTAATAAAGAGACAAAAGATAAAGGGCTACACAATAATGCATCGCGTAGACTAAATGATAAATATAATGTGGTCATAAACGGAAACAGATCTTCAGCCGGACATATTTATAGGCATAATAAATAAAAATAAATCAATAATACGTCAAACCGCAATCCCTGAAACAACATAAAATTTCTTTTATATCCTTACCTATAGCGATAAGAATATAAATAAATAACTACCTAACCTACATTGAATATATATAGAGTCTTATTCCCCTGGGCTTCCCTTTTATAATGCACCAGCTGAAGGTTATCTATAACACATCTGTCATCTAAAGGAAGTTCTTCAAAAAATATCGCCCCGTGCGAGTAAAAGTGAAGTACATTCACAAAGGGAGAGTCATCACTCACCCATCCCACCACTGATGAAAGATTCATACATTGATTGATTGCGAAAAGAAAAAAAAATAAATGAAAGGCACAATGCAATTGATGACCTTTAAGTCTTCTAGCAAAATGTGTCGTTAGACCATATTTTTCTGTTAGAATGGGCGAGATTATTTCGAATAATTTTTTCATATTAATATCATGAAATGAGAACGACAGTGCTGTCAACGCTAAAACATTCACCAATAATCAACAAACGCGTTTTTTTCGCGGGAAGCACAGTCCCGAATTACGTGATTTACGTATCCTATGATTAAAAAAGTTCCATAGCTTCTTTTTGCATTTCCCCAAGCCTGCTACATAAGCCTACGGTTCGCAGGACGTGAAGATTTTGATGATAGCTTTACATTTAGAACATCTAGTACTTTAATCTATATATTACACCGAAACACCAGACGTTTCTCTTTCGTGGTTTCCTTTGCTGTTGCTCTTGAAAAGTATACACTGACTCCCCTGGTTCTCCAGTCGGGACATCTGATCATGCCTTGATTTCATTAGTAGTGAAAACTGAGCAGCCTGTCCCTGATGTATCATACTCTTGTAAAATTTATATGAAATCTTAGATGTGCTTGAATTGGTCACAATTAGGTAGTTGTGTTGATCCTGTTGTCCATTTGAATGAGAATCTAGTCAACATAATTGATAGGCGTATCCCTTTTCGTGTGCTAAGGTACCGAGTGAAGGACAAACCGTGGTTGAATGATGATTGTAGACGTGCTTATATGGAGAAGCAGGAGGCCTATCTTCTTTGGAAGGGTAATAGATCAGATTTGACCTGGAATAACTATAGTCAACTTAGAGCTTTTACTCAGAGTTTATGCTTCAACTGAAAAGGAATACAATTTAACCATAAAAGAAACCCTTTCTGGTACAACTCAGGAACATAAATGGGGGTCTCCCTTTAAATCTGCACTCTTTGGTGTTGATGCAACAGTTCCTCCTTTACTTAAACCAGATGGCCCAGTCACTCACTGTTCAAAGGAAAAGGCAACCCTTTTAGCTGATGTCTTTGACAGTAAACAGAGTAATGAAAAACTTGAACTTTCTCATTCCTGTTTTCCTGAGGCTAAACTAACTAGATTAGCTGTTCGATCTCGTGAAATTAAAGCTCTGTTGATGGACCTTCATGCTTATGAAGGTGTAGACCCACATGGTATTTTTCCTTTGCTTTTTATAAAGACTGCAGATTTCTTAGCTCCAAAGTTATCAGTTATTTTGCGCAAGTTAGCAAGAGGAGGAGCTTTTAGCACTTGGAGATTTGGTAATGTTGCTCCTCTATGTAAATGTGTTTGTGGTAGCTCAAGTCCAACTGATTACCGCCCAATTTCCATACCTCCCACATTATCTAAAGTTTTTGAATGTCTTCTGGCAAAACGTCTTAATAGGTTTGCTGAAGGTAATCATCTATTCCCTAGTTTGCAATTTGGTTTTCGTAATGGCCTTCGAGCATGTGATGCCCTCCTTACAATCTCCAATGCTGTACAGAAATCCCTTGATTGTGGTTAGGAAGTTCGTATGATTGGCCTTGATTTTAGTGCTGCCTTTGACCAAGTTAACCATGAGGCCCTTATTTTCAAACTCAAACAGTTGGGAGTGGGTGGGTCGTTTCTTAGCATTATTACTGATTTTTTAAGTATAGATCTCAAAGAGTTGTTGTTGATGGGCACCATAGTGAGTATAGGAATGTAATATCTGGTGTTTCACAGGGTAGTGTTCTTGGCCTATTACTTTTCATACTATATACACATGACATGTGGTTTGGCCTAGAAAACAAGCTAGTTGCATATACAGATGATGCTACTCTCTTTGCATCAATTCCAACTCCTGAATGTAGATCTGGGGTTGCTGAATCCCTTCATCGAGATCTAGGTAAAATTAGCGCATGGTGCAAATTATGGGGGTACGAAGTTAAATCCTAATAAAACTGACAGTATGATTGTAAGTAGTTCAAGGACAGTGGCTCCTCAACATCCGGATCTCAGTATTGATAATGTTTCTTTAACTTTGTATGACTTTTAAAATTTTAGGCGTGATTGTCGACAGCAAATTTACTTTTGAGAAACACATTAGGTCTGTGTCTTCTTCAATTGCACAAATTTTTTTTCAAGATTTATGGTGTTCAATCTATTCTGAAGAAGTATTTTATTTCTTTCATTATCCCTTGCTTTTTTAGTATTGTTCGCCTGTCTGGTCTTCAGCTGCTGATTATCATCTTAATTTGTTGGACAGAACCTTATGGTCTATTAAATTTCTTATTCCTGATCTAGATATTAATCTTTGGCATCGTCCTTCAATTAGTTCAATATGCATGCTGCATAAGATTTTTCATAATTCTGACCATCCTTTACATTCAAATCTCCCTGGACAATTCTATCCTGTTCGTAATACTAGGCAAGCAGTTAATTCTAATAGCCAGGCCTTCTCCATCATAAGGTGCAATACTACACAGTATTCTAGAAGTTTTATTCCAGCTGTGACCAAGTTGTGGAATGATCTTCCTAATATTGGTAGTTGAATCAGTAGAACTTCAAAAGTTCAAAGTTGCAGCAAATGTTATTATGTTGAACACGCTGACATAAGTCTTTTCATAGTTTATATGACATATCTGTTTTGACGTTGTTACTGTTTTTAGATTGATTTATTGTTAATTTTTTCTCGTCATTTATTTATTTCCTTATTTCCTTTTCTCACTGGGCTATTTTTTCCTGTTTGAGCCCTTGGGCTTATAGCATCTTGCTTTTCCAACTAGGGTTGTAGCTTGGCTAGTAACAATAATAATGATAATCGCACATATGAAGCCCATTATCACTACTACTGGTTTCATGAACAAAATCAGTAATGCAATGGTTAGTATTATCGAATGCGTAATTAATCACACTTCAAAAGGGGATGGCATAAAGCATCAATCAGAATTTTTAATAATGATGAGCATCCCGAAAGTTTTACTTCATAAAACATAGATATGATTTTGGAAAAAATTGAGAAAGTATAACTAGCTAAACAAGTAAACACGGGAGGTAGATAATATCTTTCCTTTTGGCTCACCAAAAATGTCTCTGCTATTAAAAAAAGTCTAAAAACCGAAGGAAAAGGTAAAAGAGGAATTATGACAAAATTTCTCAATGACTGATGGAGGGCAAACAAATACGAATGGTAATGCACAGTCGTACGTAGTGAAGGCTGGAAATCTTCAAACCAATGAACAAGGCCATTCTATACATGTATGCATGAATGTATTCTTGTCCAAATAGAACATCCCTGGATTGCAGAATTGCTAGCTAAACGGTCTCATGTTCTGAGCGGATCAAAATTGTTTTTGTTGGCGTTACTAGTTTTTGTTGTTTATGCATTAGAACTGCATAAAAGAAGGTTTATTTGTGTCATTTGTGGATCTGTAAAACGAATCGATAAAGGTAGGTTATGAATTTAAGGAATGGAGTAAAAAATCCGTTTGTATGCATGGATCCGTTGATGATAGCCAGCAAAAGGAAATATCTATTCTGTAAGTGTTATGAAAGTGAAGTTAGCAGTGAAAGAATGGGACTAAAACGTACTGATAATGGTGACAGAAACGAAACTGGAACTAGAGCACCGACTAAGTTATTGCTGAACATGATGCTACTACAATTGCTGAACGAGATGCTTCAAAATCTGAAGTTAAACAATTACGGGAACGCCTTGGAGATGATTCGCGAAATTTGGCTCAGGTCGGGTAAAAATTTGATAATTTCATGAAGACATTTTTTGTTCCATTGATGTTGACTTAGCATGGATAATTTAAGGATAAAAATTACATTTGATGGATGCATTTGTGATAAAACTAGCGCAAACAAAATTAGGACAAAAGTCTTCAAAAGCTGAATGCATAGTCATTGAGAAGAAAAATGAGGTTGATAATGCACTCGAAGATATTCCAATTGTTGATGGGAGGTCTACCTATCTTAGGAATGTTAATTTTGCTTAATAAATCGGAAGAGATGATGACTAGAATACATAACATGGCAGAAGGCGCGGTGACGACTAGGATCTAGTAACTGAGATCATATCTTATGATCTATAATATCTATAGAGAAGAAATAAATAATCTTGATGCATTAGATAACACATTTTGTTATAATAAAGAAGATTTTTATATTTAACCAGGAACCAGTGGCATATGAGATTACCCATATGCTTCTAAAATGTGATTTTGAAATTCGAAAAAGCTATTCATGGTAATGGTGACAACTTCATTTACGATGGCGTGTGATGATACAAGTAACATGCAGTATATCATTTGTTAATTAGTTTTCGTGTTAGAGTAATGTAACTCCAAAAATAATAGCTGAGTATGTGGAAACTTTGAAGGTGATTATTAAAAGAATGAACGTGCTCTGTTCTGGTACTGAACATCAGGTGTATTCAAGATGGCACAAAGCACCGAATTTGGTAAAAATAAAGTAGCAATTATTGAAATTGGATAAATTGTTAATGTTCTAAATTACGTCCATTAGAAATAGCTATTGAGAATTAGGTTATAATTAATACGTCTTTTGATACTAACATTCTCTGTGGTTATGGTAGCTTAAAGGTAGCTGCTGAAGGTACTGAATACGTACTGCAATTCAATAAACGTCAATTACAAATAAATGTGTGTGAAAACAAGAGAGAGAGAGAGAGAGAGAGAGAGAGAGAGAGAGAGAGAGAGAGAGAGAGAGAGAGAGAGAGAGAGAGAGAGAGAGAGAGAGAGAGAGGGGGGGGGTGTCCTGCAAGGTGCTTCACGATAATACGACCTGACAAGATTAACAACTTAAGAGTAAACAGTAAATAAATAAGTAAACAGTTAAGCCTCTCATTACAAATAATAGTAATACGAATCAACAGCGATATTTACTTTTCATTAGGGACTACTTTGCAGATACCTTTAAATACACTCAAGCGCCAACAATAACAAACTTCGCCTTTCCTAGTAATGAGAGAGATCGATTCGATAATGACCAATACCTAAATTTTCTTCGGGATGGAACGAAAGTAATTGCAAAGTAATAGCCAATGATAATCGGTGTTCACTTGGATTCTCTTAATCCTTTAACATATCTTCGACATATTATTATTATTATTATTATTATTATTATTATTATTATTATTATTATTATTATTATTATTATCACTGGTATTCAAAAAGATAACACGAAAGACGACTGCAAAAGCTTTGTAAAACGGGCAAAAAATTTTGTATCGATCATTATATTTAAAGATGGGCAAACGATAATAATTTCCTCCTAGAGGTTCAATCATGACTAATTTTACAATTTATGAGCACAACCTAACCTATGGATATTAAATTAAATTTTACACAAACATTTTCTCCAAAATTAGTATGTTAAACTTTATACTAATATTTTCAAATTTATGTCAATTAAATTTTAAACTAACATTTTCTTTTCCAAATGAGTGTCACCTAAATTTTACAATATTAAATTTGAATATTAAATTTGTTCATGAACAGCAGCCTTCCTTAAAGTATCTACCATTCCATTGAAAAAAAAAAAAAAACTGTTTACAAAATAAATTTTCTTGTCGCTAAAGGGGGACTACAGGAATTCAATATCAGGCAAACCAAAATACCATAAATGGACTGCATAAAAAGATATGGGAATCACAAGGGAGAGATAATCCTTTTGTTTTTCAATATCCCAACACTGTCGGTTCCGCTGTCACATTGTTTATCAGAAAAAAAGAAAACAGCTATGGGAATATAAACACTTGAAGGGGTGGTAAATCTTTTGTAGGATTCATAGAGTATTTTCCGAAAGGAAAACTGAAAAAGAACAAGGTAAACTTGTGACACTGTAATCCCGCATACCAATAATGTAATTAATAATAATGGTGATATGAGCTGTGTAATTTTTTTTTTTTTTTTTTGAGGGCTTTGTAATTAAAGTCAGACACTTCAAGATTTTATAATCATACATTTACATAACATACATTTGCCACATGGGTCGTGGAAATCTAATCCATTACCAAAAACCAGAGAACATAATTTGAGGGAAGTCTATATCCTTTAAGATTGCCTGTGGTCTAAGGTAGCCTATACTGTATACAATTAGGAAAAATCGTCCATAGACAAGTTTCATAAGGTTATCCCATAAGAAGACTATTTTCCTTCGTACTTTTCATTCGAATTCCTCACTTAATCGTAATGATAATCGCGTATTTACCCAAATATTTTAAAAATATCTATTCACAATTCTCCTTATGAAATTTACCCTACCTTGGTATAAGAAACCTTAGACATCATCGATATCGGTATCAAAATTTGGATTTTGATACCAAGGTGGCATTGACATTGACATTGGATAGATGTGTATCAAAACCTTTGGAATGTGTTTGAAGCTAACGTAGGCACTCATCATATATGAACTTCCTTGAATATAAGCTACTTTAAACATATATAGATTGAATTCGAATATTTTAGGTATTTGTGATTTGCTTTTTAAATAAAAAACAAAGTTTAATAGCGGCAAAACTAACTTAGAGTTTTAAAAAGTAAGAGGCTGTAGATGTAAAATTATGATATAAGAATATGAGAGTGGGTAATGGTCGATGATGACGAACTCTGAAGAGAAACCACAGAAACTGGTAAATGAGCCTGAAAGTTTGGAAGAGAAATTTTACGCAATAGGGAAACTAAAAGGTTACAGCAATGACTGAGTATATGGAAGTGGAAGAAAAAAATAGATTCATTAATATGTAAAGTTAAGAAAGAAAAGATTTACCAACCAAATGAGTCAAGCTCGACTCTCGGGCGGTTTAAAATATATATCAAATCTAAGCGCTATATATATATATATATATATATATATATATATATATATATATATATATATATATATATATATGTGTGTGTGTGTGTATATATATAAATATATATATATATATATATATATATATATATATATATATATATTTATTTATATATATATATATATATATATATATATATATATATATATATATATATATATGTGTGTGTGTGTGTGTGTGTACTCATCACGAGTCAGCTTTCGTGATTTCTACTCACACACATATTTATGATATATATATATATATATATATATATATGTATGTATGTATGTATGTATGTATATATATATATATATATATATATATATATAATATTAAATCTAAGTTAGGAAAAATAAATTATATACTAAAGCTAAGGAATAAAAAATAAGAGATAAAAAACTGGGATGAACAAAAATTTACAGATTATCTATCAAGCCTCATAAGTACGTTAAAATCTTAAACACAGAGAAACTCTTAAAATCTGAAAATGTCCGCCATAGTGTTCTAACTAAAATATAAATTTCTTTGACTTCTAAAAACTGTGCATTTGTAAAAGATATACCTAGCGATTAAAATTGATATCACAATCACTGCATATAGGAACTGTCTCAATGTGTCCACATTAAAATCCCAATGGTCAACCTCGCATGACTAATACGTAATCTTCTCAGAACCACTTCAGTTCTTTTGTACGTCGGGTCTGATGACTTGTGTGAAGAAACAACTTACTTGAATTGTTTCAATTTATTACTCTTTCATTTATTCTTACACATACATACATACATATACCAAGGCACTTCCCCCAATTTTGGGGGGTAGCCGACATCAACAAATGAAACAAAACAAAAAAGGGGACCTCTACTCTTTACGTTCCTCCAGCCTAACAAGGGACTCAACCGAGTTCAGCTGGTACTGCTAGGGTGCCACAGCCCACCCTCCCACATTATCCACCACAGATGAAGCTTCATAATGCTGAATCCCCTACTGCTGCTACCTCCGCGGTCATCTAAGGCATCGGAGGAAGCAGCAGGGCCTACCGGAACTGCGTCACAATCGCTCGCCATTCATTCCTATTTCTAGCACGCTCTCTTGCCTCTCTCACATCTATCCTCCTATCACCCAGAGCTTTCTTCACTCCATCCATCCACCCAAACCTTGGCCTTCCTCTTGTACTTCTCCCATCAACTCTTGCATTCATCACCTTCTTTGGCAGACAGCCATTTTCCATTCTCTCAACATGGCCAAACCACCTCAACACATTCATATCCACTCTAGCTGCTAACTCATTTCTTACACCCGTTCTCACTCTCACCACTTCGTTCCTAACCCTATCTACTCGAGATACACCAGCCATACTCCTTAGACACTTCATCTCAAACACATTCAATTTCTGTCTCTCCGTCACTTTCATTCCCCACAACTCCGATCCATACATCACAGTTGGTACAATCACTTTCTCATATAGAACTCTTTTTACATTCATGCCCAACCCTCTATTTTTTACTACTCCCTTAACTGCCCCCAACACTTTGCAGCCTTCATTCACTCTCTGACGTACATCTGCTTCCACTCCACCATTTGCTGCAACAACAGACCCCAAGTACTTAAACTGATCCACTTCCTCAAGTAACTCTCCATTCAACATGACATTCAACCTTGCACCACCTTCCCTTCTCGTACATCTCATAACCTTACTCTTACCCACATTAACTCTCAACTTCCTTCTCTCACACACTCTTCCAAATTCTGTCACTAATCGGCCAAGCTTCTCTTCTGTGTCTGCAACCAGTACAGTATCATCCGCAAACAACAACTGATTTACCTCCCATTCATGGTCATTCTCGTCAACCAGTTTTAATCCTCGTCCAAGCACTCGAGCATTCACCTCTCTCACCACACCATCAACATACAAGTTAAACAACCACGGTGACATCACACATCCCTGTCTCAGCCCCACTCTCACCGGAAACCAATTACTCACTTCATTTCCTATCCTAACAAATGCTTTACTACCTTTGTAGAAACTTTTCACTGCTTGCAACAACTTTCCACCAACTCCATATAACCTCATCACATTCCACATTGCTTCCCTATCAACTCTATCATACGCTTTCTCTAAATCCATAAACGCAACATACACCTCCTTACCTTTTGCTAAATATTTCTCGCATATCTGCCTTACTGTAAAAATCTGATTCATACAACCCCTACCTCTTTTAAAAGCACCCTGTATTTCTGAGATTGCATTCTCTGTTTTATCATTGATCCTATTAATCATTATTCTACCATACACTTTTCCAACTACGCTTAACAAACTAATACCTCTTGAATTACAACACTCATACACATCTCCCTTACCCTTATATAGTGGTACAATACATGCACAAACCCAATCTACTGGTACCATTGACAACACAAAACACATATTAAACAATCTCACCAACCATTCAAGTACAGTCGCACTCACTTCCTTCAACATCTCAGCTCTCACACCATCCATACCAGACGCTTTTCCTACTCTCGTTTCATCTAGTGCTCTCCCCACTTCATCTATTGTAATCTCTCTCTCATTCTCATCTCCCATCACGGGCACCTCAACACCTGCAACAGCAATTATATCTGCCTCCCTATTATCCTCAACATTCAGTAAACTTTCAAAATATTCCGCCCATCTTTTCCTTGCCTCCTCTACTTTTAACAACCTTCCATTTCCATCTTTCACTGACTTTTCAATTCTCGAGCCAGCCTTCCTTACTCTTTTCACTTCTTTCCAAAACTTCTTCTTATTCTCTTCATATGAATGACTCAATCCCTGACCCCACCTCAGTTCAGCTGCCCTCTTTGCCTCACGTACCTTGCACTTTACTTCCACATTTTTCTCTTTATATTTTTCATACTTCTCTACACTATTACTCTGCAGCCATTCTTCAAAAGCCCCCTTTTTCTCTTCCACTTTTACCTTCACTCCTTCATTCCACCATTCACTGCCCTTCCTCATGCTGCCTCCAACAACCTTCTTGCCACATACATCACTTGCAATCCCAACAAAATTTTCTTTTACTAACTTCCACTCCTCCTCTAAATTGCCAGTTTCTCTTACTTTCACTTCGTCATATGTCATTTTCAACCTTTCCTGATATTTACTTTTTACCCCCGGTTTTATTAGCTCTTCAACCCTCACTAGCTCCCTTTTACATTCACCTACTCTATTCCCCCACTCTTTTGCTACAACTAATTTTCCTTCCACCAAAAAATGATCAGACATACCGTTAGCCATACCCCTAAACACGTGCACGTCTTTCAATCTTCCAAACATTCTTTTAGTTATCAACACATAATCCATTAATGCCCTTTCTACTACTCTTCCATTTGCCACTCTTACCCATGTATACTTATTTTTATCTTTCTTTTTGAAAAAGCTATTACTTACCACCATCTCTTGCTCAACACACATATCCACCAGGCTCTCACCACTCTCATTTTCACCTGGTACGCCATACTTCCCAATGACACCTTCTACCTCTCCAGCGCCCACTCTAGCATTTAAATCACCCATGACAACTACATAATTCCTTCTACCCAGTCCTTCTACACACCTAGTTAATTCATTCCAGAACTCATTCCGCTCTTCTTCACTTTTCTCACTACCTGGCCCTTACGCACTGACAAACGCCCAACATTCCCTACCCAACCTAACCCTTACCCACATTAACCTAGATGATATCTCCTTCCATTCCACTACTTTACCTGTCATCCATTCACTCAGCAATAAAGCCACACCCTCTCTCGCTCTTCCCCTTTCAATCCCAGACACTCTACCAGACATTTCACCAAACATCACTTCACCCCTCCTTTTATCTTCGTCGCACACAAGGCCAATACATCCATCCTTCTATTCCTAAACATACTTCCAATTTCACATCTTTTACTCTCTATCGTACTACATCCACGCACATTCAAACACCCCAAAACTAGAGTGCGGGGAGCAGTCACTCTCCGCCCAGCTCCATCGCTTTGTTGCTGTCTTACACATAGTTTTGCAATTTTTCTTACTATGAAATGCCTTATTGTGGTTACATAATCCGTAATAGGGAAGACTAATGCCGTTTAATGAAGTTTAAATATTTTGCTAATTTAGCAGCAACGTCTGACTTTTTTATTACCAGAAACTCTAATATTGACCAAAAAGGATTAAATACAAATAATGGTAGAATGGTCGAGTTACAAAATAAATGAAGCAATAATGATATCAGATCATATATGAAGGACGGTAATAGGAACTTAAGAAGTAACTGCTGGAAATGTGATCTCACGGACGATTATATTTAGACTCGTGTCCATCCATCAGACGGCGGCACCTTGGCTCTTTCCATCAAATGGCCTTCAAGTAAATCTCTATATGTAAATTCTATGAAAGTCGTTACTTCACTTCTGCTTTATCCCCATAATACCATTGTCAATTATTCATTTTCCATACTCACCGGATATCAGGACTTCAGCACGGAGTCGAAATAAGTGGTTTTTCATGTTCATTTTGTTGAATATACTTTTTAATTTCATACGCACATATTAACACACAGTCAAACCTCCTTATCCGCTGATATCATATTTAGAGTAACACCTCGTTTGAAACTTTTGCATATATTAAGCAATATAAACTATATGGATTTAATTTTCAATTGTATAAATGAACTTAAGAAAAGTAGTTGTAAATAATGTAAAATACACTACAAAAGTTAATGTTTTGTACTGTAATCATAAAATAGTGCAGTACATTAAAATCTTATTCAGGCAATATTAATAGCCTCGCCTCTCTAACTCTCTCATATATGTATAAGTATTTTAAATTACTGTAACACACTAAACAG
>NC_090725.1:234928675-234941175 GCF_036898095.1 Palaemon carinicauda | reverse complement strand
CTAGTATTTTAAGTCTGTTGCCACTCTGGATGCGACCTACCACAATCGACTAACAATCAAATACATAATACATTGCAAGGACCCGAAGAAGCACACTAGGATTGCAAGGAATTCGCCAAACAAGCTGCTCTCCCACGATAAAACTTCAACAAAAGTATCTGGTGAGTTAATCTTATATTCCTTGAATCATGGATGAAAAGTAGTGCAGAAAATACCCAAAGCCTCAGCTGCTTCACATGTCTACACTTCGAATGTTCCCTTCTTCTTCCTTCATGTTTGGCATCTTTACCATGAGTTCATTGATCAATCACCCGCTCCCTGCGTTATTTCAATTTCTTTCTTAAACAGACTCACTTGTATATTCATAACTTTCTACTACCAATTAAAGTTAAACTTTTATTTTCATTAACTTGGGGATGACTGAATATAGCTAAAGATATTTTTAATTGCCTGCGTATCACAAAATTTCTCTCCCACATACTCGCAAATTAATAAAAAATTCTCTTCTTCATTGTCTCGTTTCCTAAAAGGGCATGTCAAAATCAGTTTCCAAAAACAACGTAAACCCAACAATCAAGGCACTTTCCAATCACATATGTGCAAGATTCTACCTTAATGAATGCAAAATCTTTATGTACATTACCTATATGAGCATTCAAATAATCTAGCGCACCCAAACATATACAAAAAGCCATTAGAGGAATATTGGGAGTTAAATGGCAGGACAGGGTTAGAAATGAAGCTATAAGAAAGATTACTAAAGTGCCATATGTGGATGAGATCATGGTGAGGGGTAGATGGAGATGGTTTGGGCATTCTCTTCGCAGTCCCCAAAAGGGATTAGTTCACCAAATTTTCAACTGGGCCCCACAAGGCAATAGAAGAGTTGGAAGGCCCAGTTCTACATGCTGAGGACTATGAAGCGTGAAGCAGGAGATGATGAATGGAGAAGTACTGATTTAAAAGCTCAAGATAGAGACGACTGGCGAAATCTAACCGAGGCCCATTGCGTCATTAGGCATAGGAGATGATGAAACAGAAAACTGTATGAGATGAAGTTGCTAGTCCAATGCCTTTCTCATATCGACTTGTTACCCTCTATAGTTTACTGACTACCAGGTTAACAATTCCGTTCTTTAGTAAAAAGAGGCATCGTATTTTAACAAAAAATTATAAAGTTTCAGTCCTGTTGCAACCAATGGTGAAATTGATTCTGATTATTGGAAAGGACACTCACTATGCGGGTTACTTCCCACACACACACACACACACACACACAGCCATACACACACACACACACACACACACATATATATATATATATATATATATATATATATATATATATAAAATCATTGCACTAATATAAGAAATTTCGAAGCTATAAAGTGATACCAACCTAGTATACAATTTGAGAGAGAGAGAGAGAGAGAGAGAGAGAGAGAGAGAGAGAGAGAGAGAGAGAGAGAGAGAGAGATGAAAATGCAAACGAAAACAGATATAATCATACAATGCCCTGTTCTGAAAAAGTGAGGGGGAAGAACAATTAAACATTCGTGATATTCAAGATAATGACAAGAAAAACCATACAGATTGACAAAAAATTCGTCTTAATAGTGTCCTTAATAAGTGCGTTTTAAAACATTTCCACTCCCATTTCAATGATTTACGTTGAAAAACCACTTAGCAAAACATTAGTCATAACCAAAGAAAAGATAATATGCATCCAGGAATAAATCAGATGCATTTACGAGTGAATATAAATTACATCTGGTTCAGAAAAACATATTTACCATCCAGAAAAAAAATATTCTTTTTTTTTTAATTAACATTCAATGGATCTGACGAACAACAAATTTCTTCATTAATTTTCTTTCCATTACCGTTGTATAAAAATGTCTTCATGTATTCATAAATATGTGCGTTTTAAACAATACTGAAAAACCTGTAATCTAGCCATTTAAGCTGGTAAAATGTGGGCCGACATTAAAAACGGCTTCATCTTTTAAAATTCCCAAAAACGTTTAATGGATATTGGCTCAGGGGTAAAAAGTATGATGCATTCAGTCTGATTAAAAATAAAAAAAAAGTTTTGCGCCATAAATTTTTCTTTTTAAGGTCCCATAACTTTATGTGTTCCAAAATGTACTTAATATACTGCAACGAATTTTTTCAATCCGAAAATGGAAGTTTAGGGAAAAAATATCAAAAATATTTTCGACTAAGGATTCACCGACCGGCGGTACCTGGCATTTACAAAACCTGTGTGATGATCACCAAATGAAATTTCGTGTCTGCAGTCGTAGCACTGATTCGACGTCGTGAATATTGTACGAGATCTACAAATGAATCTATCGAAAGGCGTAAATGAGCGCCAAAAAACGCTCGCGGAATCACTTTCCCCCGTGGGTAATATGAACCAATATCATTTACTGAAATGAAAACAGAAAAATTTATTTTTTCGTCAACATTTTATTTGTATCTTTTTTTCGCAGTCACTTGATATTCCCACATGCTATTGTGATGTATTGTATTTAGACTATTTAGACTATACTTTTTTCCTTCAATTCCACGGAGTATTTTGACTTCACAACATAAGATGATTTCCCTTATAGTTACTCCTCTATTTAAGAATAGCAATTGATAAAAATATTAATCGGTGTAAAAGAATCAATAACTATGAATGGTTAGGGCCGTGAGCTTGAAACCTAGATTAGTTCGACCTGGACCTTGTAATGATAGTAAAGCAACTGGTTTAAATGAACTGTTGGGTAGATTAAGAAAAAAAAAATATATATATATATACGAAATCAAACAAACGTAACATGATTGACCAGAAGAACGATAATTCCAGTTTACAAGGTTTAAAAGTAGTTCATGAGGAGCAGAAATAGGAGACTTCACATAATGTCCGAACGCAGACGTAAGGTCAGCGACAACACACCTCCAAAAATGCTAGTTATGTTCAAATTCCCTATTCATAGGATGTCATTTACAAACATGTGCCGTGATGACATGTAGAGGAACCACTATTGAGTTCATTGCTAGATCGTATAATTGGTTTTAAAATGGAGAGGAAGGTTCTGTGAAGGAAGCAAAAACGTTGAAAGAGAAAACAGTGCAGTTATCATAACTACAAAAGGGTAAAACGAAAGATGAAAAAAAAAAAACTAATTCTGCGAAGGTATTTACAGGATACAGAATCAGACTTCAGCTAAAACAACTATGTTGGTGAAAAGTGGTTGGTAGATTTCTGACAATCACTGTTGCTTCTAAAATGAATTGAAGGCACAGTATTTTAGCAACAGAGAGGATTCAATGTAAGGAACTAAAGAAATATTGAAAATTGGAAGAACCAAAGACATCGAGACATAACAAAACATATGCATTGGGGTGAGGGTAAACACTGATGAAAACAGTGATCAAACATGGGTTGCTGATCATTATTTGTTTTCAGCTACATGTCTTGGAAAAGACGAAAAGGAGATGGAAAGATAAAGTAAACTGCTACAAATAAAGTGTTTCAAGCAAGAGTGTTTACAAACACTGCAGTAGAGGGGAAAGGGGCATCGGGTTGCATTGAATCAATCGAGGCAATAGATTAAAGATAGGTGAAAAAACTCATGTGACCGACTGCTCTACAAGAGATGCAGATGGTAAATAACGACAAAAACTTTCCTTCACTATTTACTTGTAAAACATGCACACTTTTCCAGTCATATACATATATACACACATTTATAAAAAATATATATTCATCAGCCGTTACTAGTCCATTGCAAAGCAAAGGCCACAAACATGTCCTTGTACTATAGTCTGTCTATGATCTATATGCTAGTTCCCATCCGTAAACATTCTTAGTTCGTCAATCCATCGTCTTGGCTTTCTTCCCCTGCTTCTTTTGCAATCCTCTACTTAAGTTTTCTCTCGAATCTATGTTTTTCTTTATCTGTCTCTTAGCATTAATGCCATCAAAATACTTTCCTTATGTCTTTGAGTTGTAACTAGTTTATGTTCCAAGTTTCTGATGCATGAGTTATAACTGGTAGGTCCCTCTCATTGAATAAATTTCTTTTTAGATAAAGTGCCATTTTACATTTTATAATCTTATTTCCTTTAGCAAAATTTCTCCATTCCATTCTTATCTTTCTTTTAATTTTGGTTTCGTGTCCTGGGGAAACGCTTATTGTCTGCCCTAATTAAGTATATTCATTAAAAACCTCTAGAGAGTCTATTACTCTTTACTTGTTGTCTTTCTGCATTGTCATTGAACATTATTTAACTTTATTCATATTCATTTTCAGTCCTACATTTCTGCTTGCTCTATTCAAATATTCTATCACCTTTTGCAATTCCTCCCATGATTCACTAAACAGAACTGTCATCTACAAATCTAGTTGTTAAGGTATTCCACATTAATGTTAATTCCTTCATTTTTCCTATCTAAGATTTTTAAAAACATCCTCTGAGCATGCTGTGAACAATTTAGGAGAGATTGGGTCTCCCTGTCTGACTACTTTCTCAATTGGAATATTCTCACTTCCTTTATGTAGCTTTAGGATTGCTATACTAACTGTATAAATATCTTTAACTGTTCTACCATAGGATTCATCCATTTCTTATCTTTGAAGGGCTTTCATTACTGCCGAAATTTTGACAGAATCAAAAGTTTTCCCATAGTCTATAAATGCCACATATAGTGGTTCGTCATATTCTGTTGATTTTTACATTAGCTGGTTAATTACATGGATATGGTCAGTTGTTGAATACCCACGTCTAAAGCCTGCCTGCTCTCTTGTTCGATTTTAGCCTATCTATGTTACTATTCGGCCTAATATGATATTTGAAAATATTTCATTTATTACAGAGTAAAGTTATTGGGCAGTATGTTTTCAGGCCTTTTGTGTCTCCCTTTTTGTGAATTAGTATAATCATATACTAATTATACACACACACACAAATATATATACATATATATATATATATATATATATATATATATATATATATATATATATATATATATATATATATATATTACAGGGAAACAATACTCGGAAGCAAAATAAAAGCAGGTAAAATCAAAATATAAAAGTGAATCATAACTATTTCGTCTCACTTCTTCAAGAGAAATGATTTATTGATATATTTTTACATTATATATGGCAGCGAGTGTTTACTCGTTTCAGGACCCGAAAGTTTATCATAAATTTCGGTAAATGCGGAGATTTGGGCCAAATCCTATTTTTTGGTAATTTTAGTGTTTGCCTATAGGTTTGTGTTAATAGTTTAAAAAATATTTTGGTGTATCTGTAAAATGTATACGAGAAAGTTATCATAGATGATGCGCAAATGTTACTCAAACCAACTCTTCTTTTTGGGGGTTTTCAGGATCAAATTAAATAGGTTTTATTAGACTCATAATCAATAAGAAAATGCAAGTAAATAATTTGCATTTCTTTAGGAAAACTAGATAGAATAACTAATAATAATAGTTATACTTCCCTAAACCTTGAGCTGATCAATGAATCAGAGTCCTCGCCAGGCACCATTGGAAAGAATATTCGAACTGGAGACGTAAAGAAAACATGAAATTTGGATTTATTCAATATCCTGATAGTGACCTGGATCCACTACCTCTTTGTATTGCGTGTTTCGAAAGACACTTGTAATCAAAACACCCAGATTAAGCAAAGAAACCGCTTGAGTATTTTCAAATTATACATGAAAATATCCGAAAAAAAGAAGTATGTACTTAAGAAATGGTTGTTGAAGATAAGTCATTATTAAAGGCATCCTGTCTAATAGCACTTCAACAGCAATTGCAGTCACTGACAATTTTCTTGGTCATCACACAAAGGAAGAAGATAAAAAACATGACAATACGTGAATAACAGATCCATTCAAAGCAACCATTAAAACTAGACATTTAAGCGTGAATGGAAAAAGAACGCCTCATCCATCTATCATGCGACGACAGTCAAGGATAAATACTAGTCACCTTTATCAAGATCTCATTTTTGGCTCTCATTAAAAATTGAATACCAATCACCGAGTAAATACATTTTGAAAATTTTGATTCAATTTTTAACATATTTGTACGAAAAGACATTTTCATCTGTCAGAGCAATTAAGACTCGCTACCGGTCTCGGATTGAAATAATATTGGCGCTCCGTCTTACAGTAATGTGACGAGCCAAGAGTAGGATTTGACTCAAAATCGGGATGAAAGCAACTGAGTAACTTTATTACAGAACATCAGTTTATATAAACATTAATTCCGGGCAAGAAGGCCATAACATATAACAGACTGTTTCCTGTTCAACCAACAACGATTTCTGTTAACATTTAACGGTGGGAAAAACAGACAAGTTGATTCAGGTCATTATCAGTGCGAGGGGAGAGCGAAGATACAAAGGAGACTATATACAAAAAAGAGAAATGTCGTTACTATGTACGATCGTCCGACACACGGTTGGTACATGGCTCCCCCCCTAAAAATGACATACTGTACATGTTAAATAGGGTGCCCTGATCTAGAGAGGCGAACTGTAGGCAGGTTATCTGGCAGGAGATAAGCAGGTTTTAGACGATCAATGGAGACCCAGTCTTCTTTGCCACGAATGTTTAGTAGGAATGCTTCCGGACTGCGTTGGATCACAAGGAAAGGGCCCGTGTAAGAGGGCGTTAGCGGTGGCTTGCTAGCGTCGTTGCGTAAGAAGACGTGCGTTGAAGAGTGCAAGTCTGTCCATATGTGATACTTCGCTGGGGGCTTGTAAGTCTGTTTGGTGGCTGCCAATCGATCCGGTGCTAGACGTCTGAATTTTGCAAAGACTGAGGGCCCCGTCGTCTTGATATGGTGATAAATGCCATGTTTGGCAGGAGCCGTGGGCGTTTGGCGGAGTTCTGGATGGAAAACTTCCGGGTACGACGTGAGGAGGTGTGCATAGGCATCCGTGGGTGCGCTGATGTGGAGAGCGAGGTTGGAGGGGGCGGGTTGAAGAGGTGTCGACAAGTACGAGTCTGCGTTGACCAATCATCGGTGGGCGACATCGACCAGAAGGTGGAAATGAGAGAGGAAAACCGCACTGAGGATTGGCAATATGATGTCAGCAACGAGAAACTTCCAATTAAATTTACTGTTCCAAAACGATAATGTGAGGTTCTCGTAACCGTAGGTGGGTATCGCAGATCCCTTGGCAGCTACCAGGCGGACGTCAGCAGACCTAGACAGACTACATCGTGTCCTGAAGAGTTCCCTTGGCAAAGAAGAACGACAAGTACCTGTGTCTACCAAAAATAGCACGGCTGTTCCTGCATCATGCAAAAAGAAAAGATCAGAAACACGGGAGGCCACCGCCACGAGCGATGGCCAACTTACACGTTTTTTCAGCCACTGACAATCTTTGGCACATTTCTTCTCGGCAGCCCCAAATCTGGATAGGTAGTAGCAAAACTACGGCCGATGGGCAGCAGTAAGTGGCTAAAGAAGTCGTTGGTTAGGGCGCGAGCGAGTGGTGGGTGATGGGTGGCTTTGTCGACGCTCCAGCTCGTCACAGGGTAGGTGTGTGTGTCCTACGGCATTCACGTCAGCTTCGGTTGACGTTGAATAGGTGTCCTCTTCGTCAGGAGTGGAGGCGTTGATGTAGGTCTTGAAGGACGTGAAGTTGCTGTCCATAAGGGCGTCGGCTTTGGTCATCAAGTCCTTTATGGGTAAACTATCGACATTGGGTATGGCAGCGCGTACAGGTTCGGTTAAACGGCATACCCAAAGGCCACGAAGTATGTTCACCTTACAAGGAGAGCCGTCTGCGGCAGGTTGCAGGCTAGTGATACTGAGGGAGAGCGAAGCCTTTTGGTCCTCCAACGGTTGTTGAGAGAGCTGAAAAAGATTTGCTATACGGGGGGCCGGCGACGGCGAGTACTGCTGCAGAAGGTATGTTTTGAGGGTGTCATACGCTATTGGGGTGTCTCGTTGTTCACAAAGCCAGTGTGAGATTTCCGTGAAGGTGTCCTTGGGTACTGCCGCGAGAACATAATCTGCTTTGGTGGTTAAGCGAGTCACGTCCTTGATGCGGAACTGGACTTCTGCACGCTAAAACCAAGCAAACGCCTCTCCGCTGGTGAACGACGAAAGTTTCAATGGGGCGGCCATAGTAACAGTGAGGGGGGAAGGAGGGAGGAGCGAGTCGACTTCCGGGGTCACCAATGTGATGAGCCAAGAGTAGGTTGTGACTCAAAAGCGGGATGAAAGCAACTGAGTAACTTTATTACAGAACATCAGTTTATATATACATTAATTCCGGGCAATAAGGCCATAACATATAACAGGCTGTTTCCTGTTCAACCAACAATGGTTTCTGTTAACATTTAACGGTGGGAAAAACAGACAAGTTGATTCAGGTCGTTATCAGTGCAAGGGGAAAGCGAAAATACAAAGGAGACTATATACAAAAAGGAGAAATGTCGTTACTATGTACGATCGTGTGACACACGGTTGGTACAGTGACGTCATTGGAGCCACAAATCCACAAACTTATCTCACTCAAGCAGGCGCAAATATCACAATAAGTGTATATAATACTTAAATTAAATTTTTTTTTTTTGGTAATAATTAATTTTGAACTTTTTATATTAAATACTGGCATTTCATACTAATACTATATGAGTTCTCTGATTGTTATTGGTTTCACTAAGATTTTCGAAGGAGTATGTATTCACCCCTTTCGGTTTCCTCTGTTTGTTAGTTTATTCTTTTTTTTATTTTTATTTTTTTTTTTGTATGAGCATCTATGCACAAAAACTATTGTACCGATTTTAACTTGGTAGTCATATTAGGTATGACCCAAGGAGGAATCTGTAACATTTTGAGTAAAGTTCATCAAAGTACAAATACACAGAAGTGTTTTGAAATTAATCGCAATGTTAATTAACTGTTTGTGAACAACATTACGAAAAAAAAGAACAGAACCAATTTCAACGAAACTTGGTGGACATGTGTGGTAAGACCCAAGGACAAAATGATTAGATGTTAATGAAAATACATCGAAGTAAATATACGTAGTGGAGTTAAGAGCAAAATAAGACTGCTTTGCGTGGCGAAGGCATGCTCTTTACTAACTGCCATTCTATTTATATGAATGTATTTACCCTCCTTTTAAAAATACCCTTCAGTGGTCCGCCGAATTTAAAATTGTTCATTTAGTGGTATATGAAGCTTTGAAGTTTTGCGACCGCAGATAAGTGGTACAGTGAAAGTACGAACATACCAGATATTTTTGTAGAACAATATATCAGAAAAAACAAGCTACTTGTAAAGACCTAAAATCCCAAGTGTTTACGTGGGCGTAGCTTATATCCCATTAACCAGCTGGGGTGCTTAAAGGGTCATTTCAGATGGCAGGTAATTTTTTTCTTTTAGTCGTTCATGTACAATTTCTTTATATCAATATGCGTTTATCTTAAATTAACTTTGAACAACTTTTCCTTTTAAATACAAAAATATACACATGCACATATATACCTTAACACATATGCAATTGTATATATCCTACATAAGATGGTTTCTTACCTAAAAATCATTTACCTCATAGTAACTGTCTATATGGCCATGTGAAATTGATCACACGTATGTACAATAAATGTATAATGTGCATATAATTTGCTGTTACGTGTGTGTGTGTGTGCCTTTATACTGGAAATATGTTGTGATATGTAAACATGTACAAATATCTATGTAATTGTATGATTATGTGAGTATTGGTGAATATGCATCTGTTATGTACAATTGCATGTGTTTAGGTATATATGTGTGCATGTATATATTTCTGTATTTACAATGAAAAGTTTTCTAAAAAAATCTTCAAGTTAAACTCATATTAATAAACATAAATCGTATCGAAAGGGAAAAACACCTGACATCTGAGATGACCACAGCTGGCTAATGAGGGATAAGCTTCGTCCACGTACACACCTGAGATTTTGGGTAATTGAAGGTAGCTTGTTTTTTTCTTTTAGACATATTATTCAACAAATATCTGTTTATTTTCGCACTTTCATTGTACCGTATATAATGTAACAATATCTCTCAATAAATCTGTTCTCTTGAAGAAGTAAGAAGAAACCAGTCAAGATTCACTCTTATATTTTCAGTTTACCTGTGGTTCTTCTGTACATATACAGTAAGCATAGGCTATATATATATATATATATATATATATATATATATATATATATATATATATATATATATATATATATATACATATATATACAGTATATATATATATATATATATATATATTTATATGTATATATATATGTATATATATATCAATATACATATATGCATACTTATATAAATCGTATATATATATATATATATATATATATATATATATATATATATATATATACATATATACACATATATAAGTATAATACATATACACATATACGTTTACAGAAAATACTGTATATAAACGCACCCACACATATATATGGGTATGTATGCGAATATTTCTACTCGGCGCTAAAACTCAAATCCTTTTCCAGGTAGATGTAATAATCATAAAGGAATTTTCGCACGAGTATCTATTCTCGTGGCAAAGTAATTTTGACATTAAAAGGTATTTGTAGTTCATTTGAAAATTGATGGAAGATAGCCGGAAAGAAGAACTAGACAAAAATATATGGATTGATTAGTGAGAATGACTGGAGGAAGAGTATCTGCAGCCGGTTGCTGCAGAAAGCCGGAAATAGAGAGAAATGGCGAGCAATGATATATATATATATATATATATATATATATATATATATATATATATATATATATATATATATGTATATATATATATGTATATATATATATATGTATATATATGTATATATATATATATATATATATATATATATAAATATATATATCTATGTGTGTGTACGCATGTATACAATACATATGCGCACATCACAAATTTGCAAAAAAATTTCACAAGATATATATATATATACAGTATATATATATATATATATATATATATATATATATATATATATATATATATATATATTGTAAAAGTATACAAAATCTCTTTAAGATAATTCGATATTCCACAAAAATACAGCTTAAAACACAACTCTTCGCGTGCGGTATTCGTGGGATCCCCTACGACCTCAAAGAACAGATGCATAGATTACCACGCAACGTAAAGACATCTCAAAAACAAAGGATCACAACACCCCAACAATTGCATCATCTCACGCTCAATGACAACACTTAAGATGTCATGCAGCGAGTTATTTTTCTCCTTGTCAGATCAGGAAATAAGATCAATTATAGTTATTGCTTCCTTTCAAGGAAGGCGAGGGGAAGTGGATTACTGTAACCTGTGTTCAATGGACAACATGCGACTGTGATAAACGACAAAGATGGATGGAAATTGTCTGTGAAATTCGATTAAAACAAATCTCAGAAAGTAAGTGATTTCCTGACCTTTATATTTAGTATCATACATGCAGGTGCGTATTTCTATAAATGTCATTGTATATGCATTAGGAATAATCATATGGTCATAAATAAGCAAGAGTGCAAACACAAACACACACATGCAGACAGACTGAGATACGCACACAAGTGTGTCGTGCCCGTGTGCTTGATTACTCGCTTGAGAATTTTCAGAGCAAGTGTTTGATCACGGACTATTCGACATCAATACACACATATGCAGATGTAAGAGCATACCAGGAGCCACTACGGCTAAGATAATGTAAGTGGAACTAGCAGCCTCCCCTTTGTAGATATATATATATATATATATATATATATATATATATATATATATATATATATATATATATATATATATATATATATATATATATATATATATATATATATATATATATATATATATATAAAGGGGACATTTAGAAGATTCTTTTAAAATGCAATGGAAGGTTAAATGATGCAGGAATGCTTATGCGACCGCTGAGGAAATAAGGAAAGTATTAAAGAGGTAGAGGAAAAGAAAAAGAGAGTTGGTGAGATTATGAGTGAGGTGGAGATGAATGTATGATTAGAAGGCTAACCAGGGTGTGCAAGGTATGTCTGCATGAGGAAAAAGTTCTGAAAGACCAGTGAGATGGAAAATTGTTCTTTGGTAAAAGGGTTAAGGTGACGAAAGTGACTGTAGCAACTATAAGGGCCTAATATTACTTCAGTATACACAGGAAGGATTGATAGGTGAAAAAACTGCAAGTTTTGACAGGGAAGATGTGTAAGGATTATATGTATATTAACCAGTCACGTGAAATTTTTAAAGTATAATTAAATGCCGTATAGTGAAAATATCGACGAAGAAAAATCCAAATATATAATCGATGCAGAACTTGAAAGGAGAGTGGAATGGTTGTATTTAGCAGATGAATAATAATGATTAAGAATGTCTCACGGATACTGCGGCCTCTAGAGAGAAAATGTTTGAGAGATGAGAATATTAACG
>NC_090725.1:234918675-234921175 GCF_036898095.1 Palaemon carinicauda | reverse complement strand
ATTTTTAATTAATCATATGAGAGAGATATCTTAAGTAAATCAGGACTAATTTGAAAGAAGTATTATCTGTTCATTCTTAATTCCAACATCAGCAACGCCACGGTCGCCTTCCGATAGCTCGCCTTGTGTGCCAGACCATTATCATATAATTGCACGAATTTGTATCCGAGTTAATGAAAATAATACTTAATGGAGCGTTAACTGGAATACTCCATTTTCATGAATACGAATTAGAGTTTAACATGGTTTTAAACTGTGTTTATAAAAGCATTTTCTAATCACAGGTTTTAGACAACATCGAGACACCGGGAATCTAAAGCTATATTGACTACTGTTGATGTCTTTCTCTTTTCCCGTTTACTAAGTTTAGTTGAGCTAATAGAGCTTGAATAAAAAAAAACAGATTTAGGTTGGATCACTTTTCATAATTATCATAACAATTTTATTCTTGAAACGTAATTTATTAGCATTATTGCTTCCTTTTCGTTGTTATTATTATTATTATTACTATTATTATTATTATTATTATTATTATTATTATTATTATTATCCCTCCATCTGGTATGTGAATTCATTTATTATATTACTTCTCTTCGATTTACTTGCATATCAAATCCTTTCCAACCATATCGATATTGATAGTTTGGTCAAAATATAAAACATTAAGTCCATTACAATCATCTACAAACGAATCATGTGAGCATATAAATAAATTCGTTTAAAAAAACAACGACTAAAACCAGAGTATAAATGAGGGGAAAATTACAGTACAGTACCAAGTGAATAACAAACCCAATACAAGTGGTCGTAAAAAACCCTGAAAGAATATCCGTTAAATAAAAATATTTAGTTCCCAATTCAAAATGTTCAAAATCCATGAATTGGATATGCATTGGTTTTAAATCTCAATCTATAAGTATGAGAGATGAAACAATTACAATAATCCTTTATTTGAAAAAAGAACTATGGATGAGGTTATTGCACTCATTCAATAAAACGAAATAAAAATGTCAGTCAAATGGGAATAAAAAAAAAATCTGTAGTGTTAAAAGTAACCAAAACAGATTTCAAGACTTTAGAGGTTGAAGAAACGAACGCGTGGTCAGATGACCTCAAGCGCACAGTATCTTGATATACAACAAACTACAAAGGAAGGTCGAGTCATGATCGCTACGCAAGCCGAAAGCGATGAAATTTACATAATAAACAGGCCAGGTCACTCTCTGGAATACACATGATCACAGAGAGAGAGAGAGAGAGAGAGAGAGAGAGAGAGAGAGAGAGAGAGAGAGAGAGAGAGAGAGAGAAGTTGTGATTCATTGATAGTTATGTCATGGGTTCATCATGATCTAGACTAGAGCAACGTGAGAATATCATACTCTTATTTCAAATAGCATACAGTATGTACCCGATAGGAGGAAGTTTGTCCAAACAAACAGTGACAAACAACCAAAAATAACTGCAGTACCTTTCACTATCGCTGGAGGAGGGGGCGCATAGACACAAGCATAAAAGGGAAGCGCCGCAGGGCCAAAACACCAATAATTGTTACAATGCCTCTTGAATTAATTACCCTGAATCAGGCAATGTTGATTCCGTTATAATAGAGAGATTGACAAACATCAAAGCCAAAGCGTTCTGTTTTAATGAGCATCCATTAAAAATATGAATGTGAATAAAACACCAAACAAAAAGATCTAAATCAATGGCTGTGGCGCTTTTAGAGGAAGTGCGCCAGATTGGCCAAATCAACGACATGTCATAGTGGTGGTAATTAGAGGGTTTTCAAAAATACTCCAATGTGATTCGGCCTCACACGACTGCTACGGTAATTAATTGTCAAATTGGTTAGCAGCATCACAAGTGCAGATCACAAACATATCTCTATGTATCACAAGGAATGAAAAACTATGGGAAATAAAGGGACGTATAATATACATATAAATGAAAGGTCGCCGGCCCAGGCAGGAAAACAGAGCAGATGTGAGTAGGAAGATCAGAAGACCAGTGTCCACACACCCCTCCCCACCTAAGTGTTTTCGGTCCATACACGTTTCCAATTAAAGTGAATTTTATCCTCATTTTCCTTAATAACCCCTGTAAGATGTGACACTTAATAACCCCAATTAGATGCGACACAGAACATTTCCCCTTCAGACCTATTTCAACGTTGTTACAGATCTTAAAATATTTATCATCTTTTATCCATTATTCCTCACATAAATTCTCTTTGTTATATCTTTATTTCCTTTCTTCATCGGACCCCTTTCCCTGTTGGAACCCCTGGGCTTGTAGCAACCTGTTTTTCCAACTCGGGTTACAGGTTGGCTATAATGATAATAATGCTGAAGACGATGATGATGATGATAAATGATGATAGTAGTAGTAGTAGTAGTAGTAGTAGTAGTAGTAGTAATAATAATAATAATAATAATAATAATAATAATAATAATAATAATAATGATAAGTGATTTTGAATCTGCAAACCACTTTCTGTTCT
>NC_090725.1:234906175-234908675 GCF_036898095.1 Palaemon carinicauda | reverse complement strand
TCTTTTCCAAGATACTGTAGGAAGATACTGCCGCAAATATGCTCTTCACCTGGAATAATGGTTTGACTTTTTAACGGTTTAATTGTTTAAATACCCAATTAAATATAAAATTATAAAATATTGAAATTATCTTCCAGATATCCTCTTGTCCAGAGAGCAAGAAAATGGACAGTGTCTTTCGCAATAACTAAAATAGCTCAACATTACAAAATCCAAAATACCATTTCAAAGTGACACGAAGCAAGTTCTCGTATAAGCCTACACCCTAATAACGAATTTTATGACTCACAGCACTGAATTACTTCAAAGAATATTTTATACATCTACAATATAAATAATTCATTACGAATCCCATTAGCCTTTACGTAATCTCTATTACAAAATCTATGGATCTGGTGATCTGCATATGATTTAAATGTACTTTTGTTTCACAGCTATACGATCTATGCCTAACTGAACAGTTGAAAAAAAAAATATTGGAATGCATAAGTTTACTTTCGGTGAAGCGTCACATAAAGCGTTCACGATGTATTTGTCTTTTGATCTAAATTGTTAAACAGGATACTTCAAACGGTTCTATCGCCCCTACACACATCCCATGCCCCCCCCCCCCCCCCCAACCGTTCAATTTTCTCCAACTTTGTCAATGCACGCGCAAACGCATAAAAAAAATACACATCACTCTGGCCAAACGCGATTACTCTGAGCGATATCACCTGCGTATCGCACTTTTACCTTTACTCTTCGTCTTCGTCAGTTTTGTCTTCTCTTCCTGTCTATCTCTTCGTTACCATTCGCTCTTTTTCTTCCTCCATCTCTCTTTGCAAATTAAGTACCTCACAGACGTTGCGATCTCTCCCCGGGGAAGCTACCTTCCCTCTCATAACTTTCCGAAACGAGCCACTCACCCGAAGGGTTCCTGTTTGTTTGTGTTTGGTTTTGTGGCCGGCTGCTGCTGCTGCAGCATCGGCAGTCGCTAGCCTTCACCAATGTACAGTAGTCAGGGATTCAAATGACCAGATGCAATTCAGGCAAATACTCGTCCAAGTCTATATCCTAGAGAGAGAGAGAGAGAGAGAGAGAGAGAGAGAGAGAGAGAGAGAGAGAGAGAGAGAGAGAGAGATCATCAGCGCCACATGCAACAAAGTGTTTTCAACGGTCTAATACCGTCACTCGGTAACGAAGAGATGAAGAGACCCGAATACAATTTACTGCCATAACAAGCGCTCATTGTCAAAAGGTCGACTCGTTTAGAATGGGGAAAGACAGATTAAAGAAAACCTGACTTCAAAAACATAATTTCCATAATAATTGACGTCATACAAGACACTACTAATCCAAAGTTACCTTATTTTCGGAGATTAACTAAACATCATATTGTCTTTCGTGCATCACTGCAGCCAAGGTGTGTCAATCACATTAAAGGGAAACATTATTTTTGGCACTATTAGATGTTTCAACTCAATTAGAATTCGCTTCCGTCTCTCTCTCTCTCTCTCTCTCTCTCTCTCTCTCTCTCTCTCTCTCTCTCTCTCTCCATTGTCGATGTTTTCGACAATTGCTGTGTCTAAAGTTCTAAACTGTAACTGACCGATTTTAGAATAACAAATTCTAATTAGCTGTTGTTTACGACGCTGTTACATTTCATTTTGTGTTTTAAAGTTGTTATCTCAACCCTGTGTTTCACAATACTCATACCTTATTTCGTTTGATCGCATAAGTCGTATCTTTTTGTGCTGGTTCAGTGTTTCTTTAATTCTTTTGATAATTTGACAATGAAAATTGTAGAACTCATATAAAAAAAATATTTTTCTTACCCAGAGTTTCCATATTTTACATACTAGAGTTTATGTAATGTTCAAAAATATTTTCGTTTTATATTACATAAAACATAATGATGTATTTTGTTTTACTTCTTTATTTACAGCAACAACCTTTGTGCTGTACAACATAACTTTACAAATAAGTGTTGTCCTCATGCTTGTGAATTACAAGTACCATCATTTCAAAATGATTGGTTACATAAAAGGTAATAATAGATAATAAATGCATTAAGCTGAAGCATGTCATCGCATATTAAAATTTACAAGGTATATACATTCGAGCGGCCTAAATAAACGGAGCGGTACTTAGGCAATGAACACTTGGCATAAGGTTTTTTCTTTTTTTGGGGGGTGGGGGGGAAGAGTGAAGAACGGGGAATAACTGGCTGCTGGGAACTGATGCAAAACATACCATTCGCGAACAATATATATATATATATATATATATATATATATATATATATATATATATATATATATATATATATATATATATACACACACACACACACTACAATACTACACAATTTTCTAGATGTTTTTATCCAAGCTGTGACCAAGTTGTGGAATGATCTTCCTAATCGGGTAGTTGAATCAGTGAAACTTCAAAAGTTCAAACTTGCAGCAAATGTTTTTATGTTGAATAGGCTGACATAAGTCTTTTTATAATTTATATA
>NC_090725.1:234888675-234901175 GCF_036898095.1 Palaemon carinicauda | reverse complement strand
TATTTTACTCATGTAGGCGTAAACTCGTAACTGTAGAAACAAAAATCACATTAAATGCAGAAAAAGAAGCAGAGCATATTTTATGACCACATCGCTATAGGCCTATGGTATGAGTAAAATGACTTAAGTCGTCTAAGACAATACTAGCCTCCCCAAAACTATCTTCTCCCCAACAGGTTTAGTCTTAGGCACAGGTCCTATTTCGGCTGCGTGTCTTTCATATCTTCTGTAGGATATATTTGCAATATTGTATATAAATTAAATAAGCAGCCTAACCTCAACTTGCATTTTGTATATGTGTATAAAGTCTTAAGATTAGCCATATTCTAAAGGTTATGTATACAGTCGGGTGTTTAATAACAGTTATAAATATTACATGCACGTATTGAATTTTGTATTAATTCATTATCTTGTGTAAAGGAAGAGGGTCACTGCTAATGAAAAAACAAGCAACAAGGTATACATGCGCACTTGCAATAATGATGAGATGATCATGTAGGGTTAAAAAGAAAAAAATATAGGGCAATCAAGGAGAAATTGAGAGAAACCGAGGCGAGGGATATTAACTGAAGGAAAATATGTTAAGTATTTTGGGGAGTGAAAATATATTCAACGGGAAAGTAAATACAGGAAGAGATGATGAATAAATGCCTTCGAAGCAAACTATGCAAATGGAGAGACGGTGTCTGAAGTGAGTGCAACCCTGAATCAGTAAATGGTTCAGTCTAAGTCAAGGTTATGTTATTTCTTTGCTATTGTTTGGTATCTATATGGACGGCATGATGCGAGTAGCCAGAGAGAGAGAGAGAGAGAGAGAGAGAGAGAGAGAGAGAGAGAGAGAGAGAGAGAGAGAGAGAGAGAGAGACACTCGTGTAATGTTTTGAAATAAAACAATTTAAAGTGGCATTGGTTTAAGATGATTGACATTGTAGATAATAAATTAAGACTGGGATAGTACAGATAAACTGCAAGAACAACAAAATGTATTTGAAAGTTAGCAAGGGAAAGACTGAGAGGGAATATAAGTACAAGGGTATAGGGCAGAATGGAAACAATAAAGATAGAGCATTTAAAGTTACTATGAAGCAAGTGGAGGGAAGTGTTTGATTCATATTCGTAGGTGTGTTTGGGAGAAAATATAATGACTATTGGTAGGATGAGAAAAGTGTGTCATACAATATGTGAAACAAGGAAAGCAGCTGGAGGTGTGACAAAACAATGGGAAGAGACCTGAGTGTTTATGGAAGGCGAGATGGGATTGTATGAAGGGACTTTACAACCAATTCTTGTTCATAGACAATAAGTGTGACGTTGAATGTGGAAGAAAGGAAAAGGCCGATTTAGTCAAGATGAGACATTTGTACAGCATATGTTGTAAAATGAAATTTAAAAGGGTAAAAAAAACTTTGAGACTCTCCGATTTGGTAGCTAGGAGGAGGAGATAGTCTTGAAATTGATTAAGAGATTGAGTTGATTATGCGTTGGAAAGTAACTGCAATATTAACCTGAAAGAAAGAGGCTCTACAGAATATAGGTAAATCACGCACTCTGGCTGAGGATTTAACACACTCCCAATGAAGTATCTTTGTAGGAGTCGTATGAAGCAAGGATTTTCTAGACATGGGGTTTATCCGTAAGATCATAACTTGATCATAAATTAATAAACGTGGCAACGACCATTGTGTTACTTTTTCTTTGAAGTGATCCCTGAGACGTCTATTAATTCCTATGTTATCAAAAAATTCCGTTAAAGTTTACGAAAATAAAATGATCAAGATTTTCATGAAAATATTGCATCTCTTCAGTCTAAGATCATAAGAAAGTATGAGAAAAAAAAAAAACTTATTTTCTGATAGCATAAGCAAAAAGATAGATTACAAGTATCTGGGTAGTGCCATGGCCTCTGTACCATGATATTCTACTGTCTTGGATAATGGTGCTCTTTATATCTTGTTTCTCTTCCTCTTGTTATTTATGGAGTTTTTATCCTCTTGTTATTTTGAAGATTTTATCCTCTTGTTATTTTGAAGTTTTTATTGTTTATATATGAAAGATTAATTCAATGTTATTGTTGTCTTGTGGTTTATTTCCTTATTTCCTTTCCTCACTGGGCTATTTTCCTTTTAGGAGCTCTTGGGCTTATAGCATCCTGCTTTTCTAACTAGGGTTGTGGCTTAGAAAGTAGTAGTAATAATAATAATAATAATATTAATTCATACAAGTGCGAAGTAGAGTTTCTATTCCAAGATATGATTACATGTACAGTACCAAAATGCTTATAAAAAAAAACTGTTAAGGAGTCGAGTTAGGAGATTTTCTATTTCATTTTTAGTTTAGTTATTATAACAATCAGAAGGATCTTACACAAAGCACTGACTCTGTCTCTCTTCATTTCTTAAAAATCCTCATGAATAAAATTTAGCAGCAACCATACTCCAATTGGTCAGTCCGTAAAAGATTTTTCCATATAGACAGGAAATGATACAGAACGGTGTAAAACAAATGAGAGGATGAGCTAAAAATATTCTTAAATGTTAGTTAGTGAAATAGTTTCCGAAATATTCGAACGTCTAGTAAATGTAAAAAAAAAAAGAATCTAGATAACAATCATAACAATTCACAGTTTAAAGTTATAATTGAAGAACTGCGTCTTTCGGGTCAATATTGTTGTTAGAGGGATTAAATCTGGGAGGGATCTATGGATAAGCCAGAAGGTCCAGCACTGGGGCATGTGAGGCCATTCATCGTCCATGTGCAAATGTGGGAAAAGCATGTAGTTACGGTATGAAGGAAAAATTAAGAGGTTGCACAGCCAAATGGAAGAAAGGAAGCGGCAACGAAAACAAAATAGAAAGCTAAATAACAAATTAGTGCAGCGAAAAGACAAAGGAAAACAATAAAGACTTCAAGTAACACCCCCTACGACATTACTGTTAATTGATAAACATGCCAGGCAGGATTCCCTGCTCTGAATTTTGAGGGACAAACTAGAACCAGAGTTCATAGCTTTGACCTTAACTCCATATCTCCGTACACGTGATATAGTATACTGTTTTTCATTTATTAACAAAAGCCTTCCTACATTGTAAAGACGAGTACACTAAAAATATTTTTGTCTTACTATACCAAAGAACTTTAACGATTTCTTCTCATTCTTCATCGTCCCAATCAAAACCAATATCAAAAGAAATCAAACACAGATACCCTCAGGTTCTCAAAATGATGGAATTAAAGATCAAAGAAAACAAAGGAAGATATGTCGTCGAAAAAGAGAGGGAGATAGGGAGACATCCGATTCCTGAAACCGGCAACACGCAATGCCAGGTTTACTGACATCCTGCTGCAGTGGATTCCCAAGCTATAAAAAGATAAAATGAGCCATGCGGAAGACGTCAAGTGTCATGGCTGCCGAAGGAAAGACTTAAGCACTTGAGAGAAAAGGAAAGAGAAAACAGCATTATTATTATACGGAAATGCAGTTACTACGGGCAATATGTTAGTTAATTTCAATCAACACACCTATACACCCACTATACATGCTAAAGAAATGCACACAAAAGTGTAAATCTATATATATATATATATATATATATATATATATATATATATATATATATATATATATATATATATATATATGTATTTATATATATATATATATATATATATACATATATATATACACACATACTGTATATATACACATATATATATATATATATATATATATATATATATATATATATATATATATCTATACATATTTATATATACATATATATATATATATATATATCTATACATATTTATATATACATATATATGCATATATAGAAATATACATATATATGCATATATATAGATATATACATATATATACACACACACACACACACACACACACACACACATATATATATATATATATATATATATATATATATATAATTGTATACATTTAACCGAATGGTAAAAATGGTCAAATCTTCTTCACCACCGCTATCCCTGCATTAAGGGGTCAGTTACCTGATGCGCTTTATCCACCGTCTTCTATCAAAGGCATCCTCTTCCACCAAACCTCTTCTCTCCATATCATCCTTCACCTTATCTCGACATGTAATTCTCTGCCTCCCTACCCCTCTTGATCTTCTCCCCTTAACAGGTTCTTTCAAAGCCCTCCTTACTCACTCCCCCTACCTCCCATCCTCGATACGTCTAATGTTTATCCTTATTTCTATCGGTCATAGGTTCGAGTCCTTGGACGGGCAGAATTGGCCGGGCATCAAATTTTCCTACGGGTTTGAGACCTCATGGCTGAGTAAATTCGATATTAAAGGGTATTTGTGGCTTAACTGAAAAGATATAAAATCACCAGTGTTAGTAATAAATTCAATTATATATATGTATATATATACATATATATATATATATATATATATATATATATATATATATATATATATATATATATATATATCTGCAAAAATGTATAAATGAAAATGATTATGAGTAAAACTAAGATAATGTTCAATAAAAATGCAGAAAGACAACAAATAACAGTTATGGACGAACCTCTAGAGAGTGTAAATGAATACACGTACTCAGGACAGACAGTAAATTAACAGAAGGATAAACATGGGATGTAGAGCTTTCGGTAAACAAAATGCGATAATGAGAGTAAATTGCCACTTTCTGTAAAAAGAAAAAACATTTATCTATATGGTCCTACCAGTTTTAACTTAGGCATCATAAACATGGAACATTACTAAAGCCTTAGAACATAAGCTGGTTACAGCTCGGAGAGCTATGGAAAGAATAATGATGGGACTAACACTAAGAGGCAGAAAAAGAGCAACTTGGATACGAGAGCAAACTAAAGCAGAGAATATTCTAACAACATGTAAGAAAAAGAAATGGACATGTGCAAGACATACAGTATAACGAGAATGACAGGCAATTAATAGAGGGACATTAAGAATAACTGAATGAGTCCCTGGAGATTGCAAAAGAAACAGGGGAAGGAAGAGAAGACGTTGGATTGAAGAAGTAAAAAAGTTTGCGGGTGTTGACTGGCATAGAAACACCATAGACAGACGCGAGTGGAGGGGCTGGTCTGAGGCCTTTGTTCTACAGTGGATTAGTAAAGGCTGATGATGATCATGACGAATATATATATATATATATATATATATATATATATATATATATATATATATATATATATATATATATTTTATATACACATACATATACATATATATATATTGTATATATATATACATATATATATGTATATATATATGTATATATATATATTTATATATATATATATATATATATATATATATATATATATATATATATATATATATATATATATATATATATATATATATATACTGTTTATATAATTTGATGGATCCAAAGGGAAAAACCAATAGTCATTATCACAATCCTCGTTCAAATTACAATCGTGGAGAAACCTACTGTGTAGTAAAACTTCCAAAATTTCAGAGTACTTGATACATCCACCTATACAGAGGGCTCACCAGCAGCTGTCGATTAGATGTACTTGGAGTGCCCTAATGATGAGCGATAATTGCTTTGTTTAATGAAAGTATGTTGGCCGTTTTATCTTAATATCAAGACAGACATATGCACAGTACACTGGGAAAAAGGCAGTGTGTGTGGGGGAACATGAGAGAACAAAAGTAATCGTGTCCATGGTAACTGAAAGGTGTACAGCTAGGTAATATACTGTCTTTTAGTCTTATGAATACTTTGGAAACATGTGAGCGTAAATATATTTCTTCAAGGTCCATATAAGTGAGATTGAGCATAACCACAGAAGAAGGATAAGTTATGAGACGTGTGTATGGGCCTAAATTGGAAACGAAAGGGACTGTGAATGTTTCTAGAAGTGTCTGAATCCGTGCATGGCAGATTTAGAAGAGTTCGAAATAATGGTTGTGCTAGAATATCTAAAAGGAGATATAAGTGACAGACAGAGAGAAATTATTATGAACAGATAAAAAGTTCCTGGAAAGAGATGTAGCATCGGCAAGAAAAAAGTTGTAATGGGTAAATTAGAACAGAGAATGTCTTGTGGAAATATGTTTGAATCAAGCTTGATCCTAGGAAATACTGAAAAAAAATTGATAGGAGACTTTCCTGGATTAGGTTGTAGATGGAAAAGGGTGTTGCGGGATACAATGGTGATATCTGGAAGTATTCATAATTCTTATTCAATTAATGAGAAAATTAACATATATGGAGATTACAGTGAATAAGAAGGGGTTTAAAAGTAACTTTAAGGGTAATGTAGATAAGTTCATTTGATGAAGAGGCATGAAGGAGGCCCGACGGGGAGAAAAGACAAAAGTTGCGCATATATCACAAAAGTTATATATGGTAATTGATTCAGCAATAAACAAAGTATAAAACAATAAATATTCCCCAAATCTAAGATATAAAAAAGCCAGGGAAAAATGAATATAAGTAATCTCCTGTCAGTACTCAATAATTAAGGGAAATGGTTAATTCGTAAACTTTAAATAATTAAATGCAAATTTTTAAATCTGATAAAATAATCATATGTAATGAAATATTAATACTATCATTATTACAATCATAAGTATTATCATTATTGCTATCTATAATTTTCATTATTATTACGAATCCGTTCTACGTAGTACATAAATCCGGATGAATTACTACCAGAAAATTAGAAATTAATGCATGAGGAGTAATTATGGATGAATTACCCTACTTGCTAACCTATGTGTACCAACCGTGTGTCACACGATCGTACATAGTAACGACATTTCATTTTTTTTTTTTTTTTTGTAAGTATTATGCTTGTATCTTCGCTCTACCCTCGCACTGATGAGAACCTGAAATAACATGTCTGTTTTTCTCACCGTTATCTGTTAACCGGTGAGCTTTTCAGTTGAACATGAAATTGCCTGTTATGTTTTATATGCCTTTTTTACCTGGAGTCTATGTATATATAAACGAGTGTTCTGTAATAAAGTTTACTCAGTTGCTTTCATCCTGCCTTTGAGTCACAACCTTCTCTCAGCCCGTCACATTGGTGACCCAGGAGTCGACTTGCTCCTCCCGCCTTCCACCCCCCCTCGCCCCTCCGTCATTGGTACTATGGCGGACTCCACGGAAGTTGGCGCTGCCCCATTGAAACTTTCGTCGTTCGCCAGGGAGAGGCGTTTGCTTGGTTTCAGCGCGCAGAAGTCCAGTTTCGCATCAAGGGCGTGACTCGCTCAACCACCAAAACCAGATTACGTTCTCGCGGCGATACCCGAGGACACCTTCCCGGAAATGTCCGACTGGCTTTGTGAACAAGGAGGCACCCTAATAGCGTATGACGCCCTCAAAACATACCTTTTTCATCAGTACTCGCCGTCGCCAGCCACCTGTATAGCAAAGTTTTTTCAGATCTCTCAACAACCGTTGGGGGTTCAAAGGGCTTCGCTCACCCTCAGGGAAATGACCAGTATCGCTAGCCTGCAACCTGCCGCAGACAGCACTCCTCGTGAGGTGAACCTACTTCGTGCCCTTTGGATACGCCGTTTACCCGGACCTGTAAGCGCTGCCATACTCGATGTCGATAGTTTACCCATAAAGGACTTGATGACCAAAGCTGACGCCCTTATGGACAGCCACTTCATGACCTTCAAGACCTCCATCAACCCCTCCACTCCTGACAAAGAGGACGCCTATTCAACGTCAACCGAAGCTGACGTGAATGCCGTAGGACATACACGCCTATCCCGTGACGTGCCGAAGCGGCGACAAAGCCACCCACCACTCGCTCGTGCCACAACCAACGACTTCTACAGCCACTAACTGCCTCCCATCGGCCGCAGTTTTGCTAATACCACAACAGATTCGTGGCAGCCGTAAAGAAATGTGATAAGGATTGTCAGTGGCCAAAAAACGTATAAGTAGGCCATCGCTCGTGGTGGTGGCCTCCCGTGTTTCTAATCTTTTCTTTTTAAATGATGCAGGAACGGGCGTGCGATTTTTGGTAGACACGGGTGCTTGTCGTTCAAAGGGAACTCTTCAGGACACGACGTAGTCTGTCTAAGCACCAACGTTTACGAGAACCTCACATTATCGTTTGGAAACAGTAAATTTAATTGGAAGTTTCTCGTTGCTGACGTCACATTGCCAATCCTCGGTGCGGATTTCCTCTCTCATTTCCACCTTCTGGTCGATGTCACCCACCGACGATTGGTCAACGCAGACTCGTACTTGTCGACACCTCTTCAACCCGGCCCCTTAATCTCGCTCTACACATCAGCGCACCCACGGATGCCTACGCCCACCTCTTCACGTCGTACCCGGAAGTTTTCCATCCAGAACTTCGCCAAACGCCCACGGCTCCTGCCAAGCACGGTATTTATCACCATATCAAGACAACGGGACCGCCAGTCTTCGCAAAATTCAGACGTCTGGCACCGGAACGAATGGCAGCCGCCAAACAGACGTTCGCCGAAATGGAGGAAATGGGCCTTTGCCAAAAGGCCTCCAGCCCATGGTCGTCACCCTTACACATCGTTATGAAGAAAGACGGCTCCCTCTGTCCGTGCGGGGATTACAGGCACCTGAATATGCAAACAGAACTGGATCACTACCCCCTCCCCCTTACCTGCAGAAAGCGAAGGTTTTCTCTACGCTCGACCTCCTGAAGGGGTATTATCAGGTGCCTATGAACCCAGAAGACATCTCCAAGACTGCCATCACCACTCCGTTTGGTACATACACCTTCAATTACTCCTGTTTTGGCCTTCGTAATGCTGGGGCCACTTTTCAATGTCTCATGGATGGCATCTTAGGGGACCTCCCTTTCTGTGTATATTATGTGGACAACATACTTGTGTTCTCTTCCTCAAAAGAGGAACACCTCCGTCACCTGCGTATCGTGCTCGACCGCCTGCAACAAAACGGCCTTGTAGTCCGGTACGACAAGTGTACCTTTGGCGCCAACAAAGTGTCGTTCTTAGGGCACCACACGACTCCTGAAGGATTCTATCCCCTCCCTGAGAAAGTAGCAGCCGTTCAGAACTTCCCCACGCCCTCGACTGTCAAAGCTTTGCAGGAATTCTTGGGCATGATCAACTATTATCACCGTTTTCTGCCAGCCATTGCCGCCACTCTTGCTCCCCTCTACGCCTCCCTCAAGGGCAAGCCAAAGGACCTGAAGTTGGTCCCCTTCAAGAGGCAGCCTTCTGCAATGCAAAGAAGGCCCTATCAACTGCTGCTCCTCTTACTTTTCCTATCCCACATACCCCTCTCCTTCTCTCCAACGATGCCAGCGACGTCGCTATTGGTGCAGTACTCGAGCAGGTGGTCAACGGCTCGCCCCGCCCATTGGCCTTCTTCAGCAAAAAACTGTCCAAGGCAGAATTGGGTTATTCTACCTTCGATCGCGAATTACTGGTGGTGCACTTGGCTGTCCGTCACTTTCGCCATTTCTTAGAAGGTACACCCTTCATCATTCGAACAGACCACATGGCTCTGGTGCACGCCTTCACTTGACAGTCTGACGCCTGGTTCGCCCGTCAATGCCGACATCTCTACGCCGTGGCTGAATACAATTGCACCCTTCAATACGTCCCTGAGAAAAGGAATCCCGTTGCCGATGCCCTGTCAAGAAACACGTTGGCTGCCGTTCAACTGGGATTGGATTACAACGCCCTGGCTGAAGCCCAACGACAGGATCCAGAGTATCAAGCATGTAGGACATCCTGCACATCCCTCCGTTGGGATGACATCCCCCTCGACGACTCCAACACCAACCTCCTCCTATGTGACGTCAGTTCTGGTAGATGGCGACCTTGGATTCCTGCTCCTATGCACCGACATGTGTTTGATTTCATTCACCACCTTTCCCATCCCTCGTGCCGTTCTATTGCACAGCTGCTGAAGATGAAGTTCATTTGGCACGGCATTTCTAAGGATGCTAAGGATTGGGACTGCGCCTGTACTTCTTGCCAAACTTCCAAAGCACATTGACACACGGATTCAGGAGTGGGCACCTTTCCTCATCCTCAGCGTCGTTTCGCCCACATTCACATCGACGTTGTAGGCCCCCTACCCACATCACAAGGACATCGTTACCTGTTTACCGTCATCGACCGCTCCACTCGTTGGCCTGAAGCCATTCCCATGGAAACTGCAACGTCCGCCTCATGTACATCTGCCTTACTCTCAGGATGGATTGCAAGATTTGGTATCCCTGAGCATATTACTTCTGACAGGGGTACCACTTTCACCTCTCAATTGTGGACATCATTAGTGAATCTCCTGGGCATCACCCTACATCAGACAACTGCCTACAACCCCACTACCAATGGAATGGTTGAACGTTTTCATCGCACCCTCAAAGCAGCTTTGATGTCCCGCTGCAAGGATTCCAACTGGTTTACTCAGCTTCCCTGGGTCCTCCTGGGACTAAGGACCACTCCTAGACACCCTCAACGTCTAGGCAGCTGAAATGGTGTATGGCGACCAGTTGGTCGTCCCTGCTGAATTTTTCCTTCTGCAACCTTCTCCGACGATCTCCAGCGCATACGTCACGTCGTGGGAAAATTTACTCTATGCCGCCAGACTTACAAGCCCCCAGCGAAACATCACATACTGACGGACTTGCACTCTGCAATGCATGTCTTCCTACACAACGACACTAGCATGCCACCGCTAACGCCCCCTTACACAGGCCCTTTCCTTATGATCCGACGCAGTCCGAAACCATTCCTACTAAACATTCGTGGCAAAGAAAACTGGTCTCCATTGATCGTCTAAAACCTGCTTATCTTCTGCCAGATGACCCGCCTACAGATCACCTCTCTAGATCAGTATGTCATTTTTAGGGGGGGGAGTCATGTACCAACCGTGTGTCACACGATCGTACATAGTAACGAAATTTCATTTTTTTTATGTATTTTGCTTGTATCTTCGCTCTCCCGTCGCACTGATAAGAACCTGAAATAACATAGTCTGTTTTTCTCACCAATAACTGTTAACCAGAGAGCTTTTCGTTTGAACATGAAATTGCCTGTTATGTTTTATATGCCTTTTTAGCCTGGAGTCTATGTATATATAAACGAGTGTTCTGTAATAAAGTTTACTCAGTTGCTTTCATCCTGCCTTTGAGTCACAACCTTCTCTCTGCCCGTCACATATGCCTTAGGAAACAGGTTCGAATCCTGGCAGATTTACGTGTCGTGGATTCAGATTATTCCCAAGACAAAATTAATTCGCTATTAACGCAGTAATAGTTGAATGATTATAGACTATAAAAATTCAATTATATATATATATATATATATATATATATATATATACATATATATATATATATATATATATATATATATATATATATATATATATATATATATATATATATATATTTATGAATGTAATGAAAATCTCAAGTTCCATTATCATTATTATTGAGAGAGAGAGTGAGAGAGAGAGAGAGAGAGAGAGAGAGAGAGAGAGAGAGAGAGAGAGAGAGAGAGAGAGAGAGAGAAACTTTAACAAGGGGTTGAATTTTTATGATCAAAGTCTGAGCGGAGGAAGAAAGAAAGGGTGAGCTGTGTGTTTGTGTTATCCGTCTGCTCGTTTGTTTCTAACTCGGCCACTTTTAAATCTGGGATAACTTTCGGGGCTTTAACAGCTTGACTTCCCACATTGGTTACCCAGAGAAAATAGATGATTCGCGCAGCAGTCTTCAAGCTTAAAAGACTAAAGTTAAAAGCCACACAGGAGTAATGTTAGAAACCTGGATGTACATTCAACTTCATATACACTTAGTAATACATGAGATGCGCTTTACATAAATTATGCATCTGAAAATGACGTATATTTTTTTTACTACTCTCATTATCATTACGTTTAGAATATTCCGTAAGAATTTGTTTTCATTATGTACATTCATGCAGCTATTTTCAAAAACTGATTTTTTGGATTCCATCTTTCAGTATCACAAGACATGAAAACCTATATATATACATACCGTATAGTCTTGAATCTCTCTCTCTCTCTCTCTCTCTCTCTCTCTCTCTCTCTCTCTCTCTCTCTCTCTCTCTCTCTCTCTGGTAAGAATTGGACGATTGAAAATAAAAAAGAAGAAAAATTATCAATGGAAAAAATGAGAAACTAAGTTGGGGAAAAAAATTCAAGGATCCCTCGGCTCTCTATCAAATAAGAGAAGAAAGAAAAATGTGAGGTGAAATATATACAACAATTCAATGCAGACTTACGTTTCTGTCAAAGTGTTTGGTCTATCTATAAAAATAAATGTTTTAGAAAATCCTAATATTGTATTTGAGAATTATAAATTATGAACTCACAGATAACTTCATACGTAGCATATATAGATTACCATCATAAGTATTGTAGTAAAAGATCATTATTTGAATATATTAACCGACATAATTTTATACAAGTACGTATATTCATTAACAATCTCC
>NC_090725.1:234866175-234878675 GCF_036898095.1 Palaemon carinicauda | reverse complement strand
GTCAATGTTAAACTTAAGCTTGGCATTTATTTTTCGCATTTCCACCATCCTTAGTCTAGATGGGGGAAAGACGTCGGTAGACCACTGGTCCTGAACTATACTCTAAATCTAAAAAGCTTTTGCAAAGCTTGAATTCTACTCAGCATAAGAAATTATCAACTCAAGTCCCAGAATTTGATGTGTAGTTTCTTATTAAGTTTTCGAATCAATTTCAAGGTAGGTATTATGCATTAATTTTTTTTTTTTCGATATTTATGCCATCATCTAATCTTAAATCTAAGTCAAACCGGCTATTTCTTTTATGTCGTTTATCAAATCTTGTGTTACAGTATTCAGAATTTAATTCCTTTATTAGATTTGGAATTCTGATTTTCAGAACCTTTACATTTAGACTTTTTCATGACCCAAAAGCTTTGTGTTCTGAAATGCCTCTATTTTTTAGCTTCTTCAAGTTCACTGCGTTATATGGTATTCAATTTCAAACTTTTTATCAGGAGATGAGTTCAGACTTCATATTAAAAGGATTCAATGAAAATATTTTCTTCATTGGTACTAAATTCATCCACTCTGACTGTTGTTGGAATACTGTACTAAAGATACACTGCCTTGAATTTCCACTTCATGCACAGGTTTTCAGTATCAATCCCTTCGTTAAATCAACGTATTTAACAAGTTTTGTGCTTCAATATATTAATACAAAAAAAATAACTGCCATTATGTACCTTAAATGAGAAGGGTTAGCGCCCCCAAAACAATTCCATATAGGTGTGGTCAACACACTTGGTAAAACCTTCCCAAACACAAACCACTGGCGAAAAAATATAGGCTATCATCCCATAGTTTGATAGAGAAGGCCTTTGATTATCCGAACAGGTTCAAGTGCACACTACTTCGATATTCCGGGTGATAATCGAGATGTCTGGTAGATGAGTACCATGAAGGATGACATCGAAATGTGAGCTAATCAAACTACAGAAATAACTCGATGACTCATTTTTTGAGAAAGCTGTAATGTACTGTTTTGAAATTCAAATGGCGCTATCATGACAGATTACTTGGAAAAATCTAAAACTATTAAAGCTGAGTATAATATACAAGATACGAGATAGCTGGTAAAAAAGATTCATATGAAAAACAAAGAAAATCTATGAGTGGGTGTTCAAAGAACTGTCTACCTCTTCAATTGCAAGCCTACCATTGTATGATCAATAGCGGAACCAGCCATCTTTTGTAGCCGTATCTCAAGCCAAGGATACATCCCACATCCATGAATAGGCACGACTAGATACCAATGATTGAACTTCAATGTATCAAGTGCAATAAACTTAGGGGTAGACTATGTTGGAAAATAATGTAAACAACTTCCCCCTTTGATGCTTCAGGCCGAAACAATAAAGTGAGTGACCATCATATCTGTTGTTTCTTCCCCTTTTATATAATAAAATACAACTATTAATCTACCATATACACAGTCACGTTAAAGAAAAAAAAAGTTCATATCACTCACACACATTTTCTTCATTTGAAACCTCTACTAAAGATTAAAGGTAAAGGCCATTCTATTCCCCAGCGCTCATAAAATCAGGGGGGGGGGTGAGGAAAAATAATACTAGCAAGCGGTAGCTTTAGTCCAAACCCTGGGTGGGGGGTGGGGGGTGAGGGTGGGGGTGGGGGTGGGAGGTAGGGGGGGGGGGGGTTGCCGTGTGCATGAGATGGACCGTAATTCGCTCACTTGGGTTTTATCGTAGACGCCTTGAATTATCAGAAAATTCAGGGTGGACTTTCTGAAACCTGGCTGCAAATGAGAAATTTAGGCATAATTTTACTATATCGAGGGATAATTTAGACCCGTAAATTCTGTATACCTGAACCAAAAATGCCCTTATCTCCCTTGAAAATTAACGTTAAAAGATCGTTTACCACTCATATGATACTTTTAATGAACTCTTTTGATGATATATACTTATTTAACTTTTGGGTCTTTATAAGGTCATAAATACCAAAACTTTTATCAGAAATCGTGAAAAACTAATGATATAACTCATGAAGGAAAAATTTGTCAAAATCAAACAATATTCACGAGTGAATGGCTTATATTGACAATAATCAACAAAGCAACACTGTATTATTAAAATAATAAGCTGTATATTACATTCTATGCACAGAAGCACATACATTAACTTTTCATAAAAACTTTTTAAAAATGCCACTTTATGGTCATTGTTATCTTGGTGACACTTTACCATGATATTAAGAATGACTTTTGATGATTACCTTTTTTGAAAATGTTCTTGGTATAATTCCCTTATAAAATTATTGATTTCATAAATTCTGATACTAAGGCAGGTCAACTTTACAAACTGTTAGGTTCTATTCCTCAGAGTAGCCATGGCAAAGAAGGCTGTACTATCAATCAAAATACTTGAAGTTTTAGTAGATGACAAAATATGTATAATCTGTCAGGCTTCTTCATCAGAATTAACATCTAAACCAAAAAATGGTCGATAACGTATATGGGACGCAGCATTAGTCAGAAAAAAATAGTGTGTGTAAGAGACGCGGGGTAATTAGAGATAAGGATTTTGTGCATTGTGTTAAAAATCAATGTCACAAATATTACATTCTTGAAAAGAAAGTACAAAATCTCAAGAGTAATGCATTAAACAGTTAACTGACTGCAAAAAATTATATATATATATATATATATATATATATATATATATATATATATATATATATATATATATATATATATATATATATATATATATATATATATATATATATGTCCATGGCATCAGATCGAAAACCTCTCAAAAAAAAAAAAAAAAAAAAAAAAAAAAAAAAAAAAACAGTTCAGTGCAAAATGTATGACCATACGGAAAAAAAAAAAAAAAAAAAAAAAAAAAAAAAAAAGAGTTCAGTGCAAAATGTATGACCATACGTGTGTCATGTGTGGGTTTTACTGAAAGTGCATAATTTCTGAAATAAATAAAACCAGTAAATTTCTTGAAGCAAGTGTTTACTTTTATTCAGGATGAAGAGTTCACTAGGAGAGGTGATTTACAGGACCCTAGTGTATTTGGTGCAGATTTATAACTGTCATAAAGCTACAGTAGTATTTGTAATCACTTAATAAAGTATGGACGTGTTAAGAAAAAAACAAACAAGTAGTGATCATATCCCTGAAAAGCAAAACGCATCGCAATAAGAAATGTTGTTGAAAGTATTGAGGGGGGGGGGGGTAGGGCATGTTTTGGCATGGCCGTTTAGGCAAGGACATTTGGGCGCAGCTGATTTGGCGCCAGCCTATTTGGCGACGGCCAGTTTTGGCGCTAATAACATTTGTTTTATTTATAAATCTTATTCTATTTATAAATCTTTAGAACATTTCTTTTACTTATAAATTCGTCAGTATGGTTGGACAGAATTACAATATATCAGTTGTAAATTGAAAGATATAAATATTTAGAAACATGAGAACTAGCTCTCTCCTCGGTTAGCTGTTTTGAACAAGCTGCACTCACTGCTATAAATTATACATTACCTGATGTTTAAATAAAAGGATTTTTTTTATTAATTTAGCTCAAAATATGCAAACACATCTAACTAGACTGGGGTTCACTAGTTTCTATAACACTAATCATGATTTCGCGTTAAAAGCTAAACTGATTATTACCATTGCCTTTGTGCTTTTGAACAAGATCGATGAGTATTTGGATGCTCTAGCGTCCGAACTGCTGCAAAAACTTAAAGATTTACTGAACTGGTGTGAAGATACATATGTTGGTCGTCAGAACAGACGAGGAAATGAACCACCACAAAAAACTAAAAAAGTATATCGATGCAGACAGAAGAATACATGAAACTACTCTTAGATTAGAAAACATGGATGCTGTCGAATACTTAAGAAGCCTTGCTCATAAATACTGAATGAACTAAACAAAGCTTCGTTACGGTTTTAGTTTTTAGTGTATGTTTTCATATTTTCATAAGCCTGTTTTACTTTTCAACAAAAGTTTTATAGTATTAAGTTATTGTGAATTTATAAACAAATTATTCCTAATGTTTAGTTGGCGCCACATCAGATGGCACCCAAACGCGGGACCAACTGTCAAGTTGTGCCCAGACGATCGTGTCCAAACGACTGTGCCCAAAAGGCAGCACCCAATAGTCCCATTCCGATTGAGAGTGCGCTTCCAAATGACCTGAGATATATGTTAAGTTTTATTAGATACTTCTTCAATAAGTATCTTGAAAAACAATTTCCACAATGTCACCTGATGTAACAAACCTTGAGGACAAGCTACTTTTGGTCAACCCCTTTGACGATAGCATTTACCTCTCAAAGCCGAAACAAGAATATAAGTCTAATGTTTTTAATCAAAATGTAACAGTACCGGATGTAGCCCAAACCACTCAATGTGATGATTCAATAAAAGAATGTGTTCAACAAATATATGTTACTTCTATATGTTGATTTTTAATCTTAATGATGGGTTCTATGATGCTGCAGATTTAAAGAAGTTCTTGAATGGTGCTTCAATCCGAGATCTACTGTGAGTTTCTTTGCAATTTTGTTCAATTTTGAAAATAAAAATCACTTCAGAGCATGCAAAGATGAACAAGAAGTGTTACTTGTTCCTGGGCCATTATGCTTCTCTGTATCAAGAGAACGTAAACTGCAAAGTCTATTTCACATAATATACTATAATGTTCATATTGGAAGAAAAAGGAAACCATTGCACATTATGAACAGTGAAGATAAAATGCAATACGCATTACAAGTTTCAATCATCTCGGTTTATGAGTAAACTACCAGGAGCTCATGCATCACTAAACTGATAGGCCTATGGCAACATACTCTGTAAAATTCACGTTTCGTGGAAGGAAAATTCGTAATAAACCGATCTCAAAGATGTTTCAAAGCAGTTGGAGATGATATGTCCCTGGAGAAAACAATTAATAGATCTCAGAAGAGCCATGCAGGAATCATTGGTAGTTCCAGAGGAAAACATTTTGATTTAAACGCATTTTTTACAACATGAAAAACTCAAGTCATTTATTCAAGTCTTATCTCATGATATTTTCCTAAACAACTTTCAAGATGATTCATAATTCAAGTCATTCTAAGTAATCAGAAACCATTGTCTGAGGAGGGAAATATTCAAGCAATTACAAGACTCATGGAAAGATGTGACAACTCATTTTTAATAACTGCAGACAAAGGTTGACTTCTCTGCCACAATTCGCACGACCAGCCTGAAAACATTTGCTTCACTCCATCAATCAAGCAAATCATCTGTAAAATACCAAAATAAATCGAGTCATCGTGAAGATGCTCACTTGTATCGAATGCTTGATATCACCATGGAACGAGGACACTTTATGGAAGAATTACTTCACTATGATATTATCTCCTCCCTATCTGATTGTTTAATGAGGATGGCCTAATGATTACAAAAAAGACAGCCATAGTTCATAAGCTGGAGAAGCAATTGAAGACTGGGGATAAAAATACACCTCAAACCACCATGAAGACTGGATTTATTGTACATGTAATGGGTAATGTTCCTAAAATGGAGACATCGAATGTAAGAACATTGGAAGATCTTTGTAATAAGACATTAAATGCAACTTAGTGTACAGCAAAGTGTGCTTCAAAATGATATTTTGATTATAAAATAAATTTTTTAATATACTTACCCGGTGAATATATAATAGCTGACGTCTCGGACGGCTCGACAGAAACACAAAAACTCGCAAGCGATCGCCATGAAGGTTGCGGGTGTGCCCACCAGCGCCGACTATCGGCCAGATACCGCATATACTTGTAAACAGCTCCAGTTCTTCTCATTCCGCTGGGTCTCTATCGGGGAGGAAGGGAGGGCCTTTAATTTATATATTCACCGGGTAAGTATATTCAAAAATTTATTTTATAATCAAAATATCATTTTTAAATATCAAACTTAGCCGGTGAATATATAATAGCTGATTCACACCCATGGTGGTGGGTAGAGACCAGTATTAATACAATAAAGGCGTATATGCTTAGAGTTTTTGACAGTTATATCATAACAAAACCCAAATAAATATAGGTACCTGGTAAGGAAGCTGACTCTGACGATTACTCTGCCTTATTAGTCCGCTTTCCTCACGAAGCCCAGCCATCCTCTCAGGATGCTGAAAGACTCCCAGGAGCTGTTGTATCCAGGGCGACCACCCATACAACAGGACCTCATCAAAACCCTTAATCTGGGCGCTCTCAAGAAACGACATTTGACCACCCGCCAAATCAAAAAGGATGCGAAAGGCTTCTTAGCCTTCCGTACAACCCAAAACAAGATTAAAAACATTTCAAGAGAAGATTAAAAGGATATTGGAATTAAGGGAATGTAGTGGTAGAACCCTCACCCACTACTGCACTCGCTGCAACGAATGGACCCAGTGTGTAGCAGTCCTCATAAAGAGTCTGGACGTCTTTTAAGTAAAATGAAGCGAACACCGACTTGCTCCTCCAAAAGGTCGCGTCCATAATACTTCGCAGAGATCTGTTTTGCTTAAAGGCCACGGAAGTTGCTATCGCTCTTACTTCGTGCGTCTTGACCTTAAGCAAGCAACGATCTTTTTCACTTAAGTGAGAATGAGCCTCTCGGATTAAAAATCTAATAAAATACGATAAAGCATTTTTAGACATAGGCAATGAGGGCTTCTTAACTGAGCACCACAAGGCCTCAGATCCACCTCATAAGGATCTGGTACGAGCTAAATAAAACTTAAAAGCTCTAACTGGGCACAGTACTCTTTCAAGCTCGTTGCCTACGATCTCTGATAGGCAAGGTATATCAAACGACTTAGGCCAAGGACGAGAAGGCAGTTCATTTTTGGCCAAGAAACCAAGCTGAAGCGAACATGTGGCTTTATCTGTAGAAAAGCCGATGTTTTTACTAAAGGCATGGATCTCACTGACCCTTTTAGCCGAAGCCAAGCACACTAAGAAAAGCGTCTTGAGGGTGAGATCCTTCAGGGAGGCTGAATGTAATGGCTCAAACCTGTCGGACATTAGGAACCTTAGGACCACGTCTAAGTTCCATCCAGGAGTTGCCATACGACGCTCCTTAGAGGTCTCGAAGGACTTAAGGAGATCTTGGAGATCTTTATTATTGGACAGATCTAAGCCTCTATGTCTGAACACAGAAGCCAACATGCTCCTGTAGCCCTTAATAGTGGGAGCCGAGAGGGAGCGAACATTTCTCAGATGCAGGAGAAAGTCTGCAATTTGGGCTACAGAGGTACTGGAAGAGGAAATGGATGATGACTTGCACCAGTCTCTAAAGACTTCCCACTTCGACTGGTAGACCTTGATGGTAGAAGCTCTCCTAGCTCTCGCAATCGCTCTGGCTGCCTCCTTCGAAAAACCTCGAGCTCTTGAGAGTCTTTCGATAGTCTGAAGGCAGTCAGACGAAGCGCGGGGAGGCTTTGATGAAGACTCCTTACGTGGGGCTGCCGTAAGAGATCCATCCTTAAAGGAAGACTCCTTGGAACGTCTACCAGCCATTGAAGTACCTCTGTGAACCACTCTCTCGCGGGCCAGAGGGGAGCAACCAACGTCAACCTTGTCCCTTCGTGAGAGGCGAACTTCTGCAGTACCTTGTTGATGATCTTGAACGGCGGGAATGCGTACGCATCCAGGTAAGACCAGTCCAGTAGAAACGCATCTATGTGGGCCGCCTCTGGATCTGGGACTGGAGAGCAATAGGTCGGGATTCTTTTGGTCAACGAGGTGGCAAAGAGGTCTATGGTGGGTTGACCCCAAGTCACCCAAAGACTCTTGCACACGTCCTTGTGGAGGGTCCATTCTGTGGGGATCACCTGACCTCTCCGACTGAGACAGTCCGCCAAGACGTTCAATTCCCCCTGGATGAATCTTGTCAACAGGGAGATGCCTCGATTTTTTGACCAGATGAGGAGGTCCCTTGCGATGACGAACAGTGTGTGGGAGTGAGTGCCTCCTTGCTTGGAGATGTATGCCAAGGCTGTGGTGTTGTCCGAATTGACTTCTACCACTTTGTTCCGAAGAATGCTCTCGAAACTCGTCAAGGCCAAGTGAACCGCCAACAGCTCCTTGCAGTTGATGTGCATGCTCTTCTGATCCGACGTCCAAAGACCCGAACATTCCAGACCGTCCAGAGTCGCTCCCCAACACAAATCCGACGCGTCTGAGAACAACACGTGGTTTGGGTTCTTGACCGCCAGGGACAGACCCTCTCGCAGACTTATGTTGCTGTCCCACCAGTTCAGGCACGTTTTTACTGGCTCGGAGATCGGGATTGACACAGCTTCCGAAGTCTTGCTCTTGTTCCAATGGAAGTCTAGATGGAACTGGAGAGGGCGAAGGTGAAGTCTCCCTAGTGAGATAAATTGCTCCAGGGATGACAGAGTCCCTAAGAGGCTCATCCAACCTCTTACTGAGCAACGGTCTTTTTTCAGCATGAGGCGGACTTTGAGCAGGGCTTGCTCTATCCTGGTGGCAGACGGAAAAGCCCGAAAAACTAGACTGCGAATCTCCATCCCCAAATAGAGAATAGTCTGGGAGGGATTCAGTTGAGACTTTTCTAAGTTCACCAACAGTCCCAACTCCTTTGCCAGACCCAACGTCCACTGAAGGTCCTGCAGACAGCGATGACGGGACGATGCTCTGAGAAGCCAGTCGTCCAGGTACAGGGAGGCTCGAATTCCCGATAAATGAAGGAATTTTGCCACATTCCTCATGAGCCTCGTAAACACGAGAGGAGCAGGGCTGAGGCCGAAGCACAGTGCTCGGAACTGGTACACCACATTCCTGTAAACAAACCTCAGATACGGTTGAGAATCTGGGTGTATAGGAATGTGGAAGTACGCATCCTGCAGGTCGAAAGAGACCATCCAGTCTCCCTCTCTGACCGCTGCTAGGACGGACTTCGTGGTCTCCATCGTAAATTTTGTTTTTACAACAAAAACGTTGAGCGCACTGACGTCCAGCACTGGCCTCCAACCTCCCGTATGTTTTGGGACTAGGAAGAGACGGTTGTAAAATCCCGGTGATTGAAGGTCCGAGACTTTCACCACCGCTCCCTTCTCTAGCAACAGAGAAACCTGCTGATGTAGAGCTTGTCTCCTTGACTCCTCTCGATACCTGGGAGAGAGGTCTAAAGGAACTGTTACTAGAGGAGGTCTGCGTACAAAAGGTATTTTGTACCCCTCCTTGAGCAACAACACAGACTCTTGGTCTGCACCCCTCTTCTCCCAGGCCTGCCAGAAGCTGTTCAGTCTGGCCCCTACCGCTGTCTGAGGACGTGGGCAGTCAGACTCTGCCACGGGAGGACTTCGATCCTCTCCTCTTGCCTCTTTTACCGTCGGCACGAGCGCCTCCCCTGCTGGGGGCTCTGCCACGAAAGGGCGGGATAAACCTAGTCGCTGGAGTGTCGATCTTGGGCCTCACGACATAAGACGATGAAGGAGCACCCTTGCGAGCAGAAGTCGCCATCAGGTCGTGTGTATCCTTCTGCACCAGCGAAGCCGCAATGTCCTTGATCAGCTGTTGAGGAAACAAGACAGCTGATAAGGGGGCAAAGAGAAGCTCCGACCTTTGACAGGGAGTCACTCCTGCCGAAAGGAACGAGCAAAGAGTCTCCCTCTTCTTCAGGACCCCAGCCGTAAAGGTAGCGGCGAGCTCATTGGAGCCATCACGGATGGCTTTGTCCATGCAAGACATAATAAGCACGGAAACATCCTGGTCGGCCGACGAGATCTTCCTGCTTAATGCTCCTAGAGACCAATCTAAGAAGTTAAAAACTTCGAAGGCCCTGTAAACCCCTTTAAGGAGATGGTCAAGGTCCGAGGAGGACCAACAAACTTTAGAGCGTCTCATGGCCAGGCGACGGGGAGAGTCTACGAGGCTTGAGAAGTCTCCCTGGGCAGAGGCAGGGACTCCCAAGCCGAGAACTTCTCCCGTGTCATACCAGACGCTCGCTTTAGAAGCTAGTTTAAAAGGAGGGAAAGCAAAGGCTGTCTTCCCCAAACTCCTCCTGGTAACCAACCAGTCGCCTAGCAAACGTAAAGCCCTCTTAGAAGAGCGAGAGAGCACTAGCTTAGTAAAAGAAGGCTTCGAAGTAGCTAGGCCTAGCGCAAACTCTGACGGAGGCGAACGAGGAGCAGAAGAAACAAAATGGTCTGGGAAAAGATCCTTAAAAATCATCATGATTTTCTTAAAGTCCATAGAGGGTTGAGCAGCTTTAGGCTCTTCTCCGTCTGATAAAACACCCAAAGGAATATCAGTAGGCGGAGGATCAGCAACATCCTCATCTGAAGGAACCTCGTCCGACAATTGTCGAGTCTCAAGAAAAGGAGAGACCTGCCGCGGTGGCAATGCTTGACAGGCAAAGTCCACAAGCAAAGGAGCAGTAGTAGCAGTCAAGGAAGCGACGTCATGTCGCTGCTGAAAGGACTGACCAGCAACAACAACAGGAGTTGATGGACGCTCGACGTCAAGTCGAGACTGCCTTGACTGCCTAGACTGAGCAGTCAAAACAACCCTTGACTGCGGTGCTTGACGCTCAACGTCAAAACGAGGCAACTGAGCTGGTTGGCGAACGTCCTGAACGTCAACACAAGACTGCGGCAGCGGCTGAACGTCAACACGAGGCTGCGGCAGCGGCTGAAAGTCAACACGGGACTGCAGCGAGTGAGGATCCAAGTCACGTGACTGACGTGACAAACTACCGACATCACGTTTCATAACGTCAAAGGGACGAGTAAAAGCTCGTTTGGGCGGCTGACGGCCAAAGTCTCGATCAGCGTAACGGCGAGGATCATTGTGAACCTGCTCAACGGTATACTCCTCCATAAGGGAGGCAAGCTTAGTCTGCATATCCTGCAGGACAACCCATTTAGGATCAATGGGAGTCGGGACGGGCCGAGACGATGGTAACGTCTGTGTCGGCAAAACATTGCCTTTACTGAGACTCTCGGAGCCCGTGTTACGCTTACGTTTAATAGGCGAACAGTCTTCCGACGACTGCAAAGGGTCAGAGCTGTCCCAATGGCTACAGCCAGGACGCTGGACCTGTCCTGAAGGGACTGACTTCCGCTTCAAGGGTCTAGAAACCTTGCGCCAAGGTTTCTTTTGCGAGAAGCCTTCGGATGACGAGGAGAAAACAGCCTCGCTCGTCTTATGGTAGGGGCGATCTTGACGAGACACGCCCGATACCAAAGAGGGAACGTCTGTACGTTGGTTAAAGCCTCTCGTCCCCTTAAGTCCTACGACATTACTTCTCCCTGGTGCAGGGGAGCCTGAAAGAGGTCTCAGACTAGGGGAACGACAAGCACGAACAGACGAACCCTCGGTCGCAACACTTAAAACACTTTGCGCACTTATCACTTTATCCCCACGATTTTCTGATTTGGCACTCTGACACTTCAATAAATTCACATCCGACATGAGTTGATTACGGTCCGATGCTAAGGACTCAACTCTCTCGCCCAAAGCTTGAATGGCAAGCAACATATCCCGCATGGATGGTTCATGAGTGCTAGTAGAGGGTTCAGGAACAACTACTACAGGGGAAGGATTAGGTTCAGGGGCATGGGAGGAGGAAAATTCCAACGACCTAGAGGAGCTTCTCCTCACCCTATCTCTCTCAAGCTTACGAGAATATTTATCAAACTCAAGCCGGTCGAATTCCGACAAGACCACGCACTCATCACACCGATCTCCTAATTGGCAGGTTTTACCCCGGCAATTAGAACACACGGTATGTGGGTCGAGAGAGGCCTTGGGAAGACGTTTGTTACAATCCCTAGCATTACATTTGCGAAATTTAGGTCCAGGGATAGGAGAAGGGTCAGCCATATTGAACAGTCAAAGAAAATCCAAAACAAATCCAAAGTCATCAACAATAAACACTAGCCAAAAAAGGGTTCAAGAGTTTTAATTGAAGAGAAAAACACCTGTCACTGCGAAAGCTCAAAACAACCAAAAAGAAGTACTTCACCAAAAATGACGAAAACTCCAGGTCAACAGCGAGCGGAATCAACTTGTCGACAAGACCGACAGAGAAGAACTGGAGCTGTTTACAAGCATATGCGGTATCTGGCCGATAGTCGGCGCTGGTGGGCACACCCGCAACCTTCATGGCGATCGCTCGCGAGTTTTTGTGTTTCTGTCGAGCCGTCCGAGACGTCAGCTATTATATATTCACCGGCTAAGTTTAATATTTAAAAATTATATTTAGCGATATATTCTTCAGTTGAAATGTCAATAAAAAATTCAGTGTCAGAATAGGGAAGAGAGGCTTCCGATAGAATTTCAATGTAATTTGTGCCATTAATTGCGAACGAGACAAATCTGGAGTCCCTTCTTCATCAAATGTCTTTATTTAAACACCCATGGAAAGATACAGCACAATAGATTTATGCCAGGAATTTCAGAGGTCCAGATGAATATAATCTCACCTCACGCA
>NC_090725.1:234846175-234861175 GCF_036898095.1 Palaemon carinicauda | reverse complement strand
AATCAAATTGAAATAGAGAGAGAGAGAGAGAGAGAGAGAGAGAGAGAGAGAGAGAGAGAGAGAGAGAGAGAGAGAGAGAGAGAGAGAGAGAGAGAGAGAGAGTGTGTGTGTAAAAGGAAATTTAGTAACTACCTTTAGAGAAATAAGTGAAACAAACTATGAAACGAGACGTATATCAACTGGCTCAACAAAAAAGATTTTACAAAAAGTTTGACCTGAAATTCGACTGATTCAACCGCCTGATTAGGAAGATCATTCACAATTTGGGTAGACATACTTTCAGTGCCTCCCGCGGTGACAACAGGAAAAGTTTTCAGTAGAATACAAATGTCTTGAGTTTTATATTTGTACAACCCTGTTACTTGTTATAACTGAAATTATTTACTTTCACTATACCATTACTCAAATAGTTTATTGTCCCTCTATAGCTATTTTCAGGCATTTCACGCTTATAGATAACACTCAGGTTCGTAAAAATTATTATATATCCAAAAAAGTATGCCAAGAACAATTTTACATTTGTTACACAACATTTATCGACCTGTAAATAAAGTATTAGCCAGCTTGTCGAGTTACCTATAAACATTCAAATATCCCAATATTTAATGAGCAAACATCTAAGGAATCTATACACTTTTGATATAAAAAAGATCTTGATAAAAATAAGGAGTACTTTATGCGAAATTCTGTTCTTAAACACATCTATGCATTCCGCTGGATTATTTTAATAATCAGCCTTTAGATTTTAAAGCATCACAGATTCAAGCATATTCGGAGAAAGCGCAAAACATTATGTTATATCAACATGTGAATTTGCATGTCTACCAGATGGGAATGTGGCATGGAAAGAATAAATTAAGAATGAATAAATATACCCAATTTTATATTCATAACCACTTTGAAAACTGCTATATTTGAAATCATCAACTCAACACAATAACTAAAATTAAAAACTTGCACAGATACAAAACAGATAAGTTATACTGCAACAGCATAAGAGCCTCAGGAAAACAAGACCAGACTTAAAATTGACTAAGGGATTCCCAGTTACGAGCTGAGCGAAATAGTGTCATGCGATCGAGTAACAGTCAAGGTGTCACGTTGAAATGGACAGACGGCATTGCTGTTCCGTTGGCTATCTTATATCCCAACAACGGAAAGGGATGTAAACTGTGCGTCTACATGAGAGAGAGAGAGAGAGAGAGAGAGAGAGAGAGAGAGAGAGAGAGAGAGAGAGATAGCCTACCTACTTTTGCAGGTGGGAAAAGGAAGAATACTGAATCCATGCCACAACAAATGACTAAATCTGGAATCCTATAGAATTCAGGAATGTAATACAGAATCAGAATATTGTTACTAGCAACAAAAAATGTCCTAAATGACTGAAAACTCTTCTTATAGACATTCATGCCCTTGTAAGCCAAAAAAAAAAAAAAAAAATATTTTCCTTACCCGAGTGGGCCGTAATCGATCTTCTTCAATGGTTGCTGGGAAGCTACTCATGCTGGTTAACACCCATCCTGAATCAAGTCCCAAGTTAACCTACCTATAATGGGAGCTCATGAATGGAAGAATGAAACGATATCTTTCTTCATTTTTGATCAGGAAATCCAGCAAAATTGCAATTAGCATCCTAATAAAACGTATAAAGCACATTAATTGGAAATAAAATTAATTGCAATTAGCATCCTAATAAAACGTATAAAGCACATTAATTGAGAGTAAAATGTTTGGTGCCTCTGCATTGGAACTTCACCAAGCATCAGGCCATTCTTCACCTTGAAAAATTTACACGGTAAATTAGGCTGAACAAAATCGATTAATTAAGTGGACAAGAGAAGCCTTAGTGAAAATAGGAGTGAGGGGCGGGGCCACTGTTAACTTTAAGATTCCATTATCTTCCAAAAATTTCTTTTCGGAAGAAAGCAACCAATACTTTGAAAGAAAAAATAAACCGAGACTCGAAGATTACCTCGAAACTTTACCCAACAGAAATACACACCACCAACTCTTTGAGTAAAGATGTTCTTCATTCGCTCAATACTTTGATGGCGTAAGTTTAAAACTGCAATCTTTGCCTTAATTCTGATGGCCCTTAGGGCTGATTTGGCGCACAAAGGGAAAGTTTTGCAAGCCAGATTTTCGATCAGGCAGGAAGACTTTGGGATAAGATAAGACGGTACCGGAAAGTCAGACGGTGTGAAACAAGTTTCTCAGGGAAACTTTTCAAATTGAAACTCAGCGATCTTTATGAAGAATCGGAATCAGAATTTTTAAAAAAGAAAATTGGTTTATGTATACTTTGCCATAGACTGATTTAGTATTTCCCATGTGTGTATCATCGATTTCTCATTACCTGGCCTTCTTAATTTTACTTTTTGTCTCAAGGTATCTGTGTTAATTTAGGACAATTCGTAACCAAATGAAAGTAGATATAAAATAAAATGAGCCTCCTTAAGTTAGCAGTGAATATTCTTCAAAGACAATGGTAAGAATACGACAGGTACAAAGGCGGATTGCAGATTTATTATCATTACTAGTCAAGCTGTAAGCCTCGTTGGTAAAGCAAGATGTTAAATGTCTATGCGCCTTAGTATGGAAAACAATAATAGGTATGAATGTATGTATGTGCGTATGTATGTATGCAATGATATACATATAAATATACACAGGTATATATATATATATATATATATATATATATATATATATATATATATGTATGTATAGGTAAAAGGTCACTTCACAACGAGGTGTGAAAACATGAAATTGCTTATTCAACTACTTGTATTAAAAACTCTTCCTTCTCGATGATAACTTGAGACATCACAGGTTTTACCAAATCTCTCTCTCTCTCTCTCTCTCTCTCTCTCTCTCTCTCTCTCTCTCTCTCTACTTACCAGAAAGGGAGGCAATTGCCTAAGAAAGCTTGTAAAGAATGTAAACTAGTGTTTTTTTTCAAATGGACACATCCTAATTAATGAGGTCCTTCAACACAAACATACATGCATAATATATATGTGTATATATATACATACATACATATATATATATATATATATATATATATATATATATATACATACATATATATATATATATATATATATATATATATATATATATATATTTTACTGCTCTCTTTCCATACACCCTCATACACTGTAACGGTTTTGCTTTTTATCTTATCACTCGCTCTTCCCTGCTCTGTTAATAAACCAACCTGTATAAACCTGACAGCTCATGTTTAATTTTGTTTGAATTTTGGTGACGTTCTTGCTCGCAAGTCCTGGTATTTAAGCTCGATGTCTGTTTCATAAAGTTTAGTTGTATTTACCTTGCCTTTCAGTTATCATCTAACAGGCGTCTTGCACAATACATATAGTTATATATATATATATATATATATATATATATATATATATATACATATATATATGTATATACATAAATATATATATATATATATATATATATATATATATATATATATATTTATATATATACATATATATACACACACATATATATATATATATATATATATATATATATATATATATATATATATATATATAAAATACCTACACACATATATATGGAAGGTGTGTATTTATAATTACTTATCTGTTTTTCCTTTATTGTTTCTTTATCTTTGGCTAACATCTTTCACTATAGCTATGGCACTAATGTTTGACTGTATAATCCTCATGAATAGGAAAGTTCCGAGTCTCACATGTAACAGTATTTCAAGCCATTAAATTATAAATAATATCCAGTATGTTAAGGCATTATATTCTATGATAGTCTAGGTAGTTGTGATTGATATTCCAGAGTTTTCATAGGAGGATATAATTATACATAATTTATTTACTTTTGAGAAGTACAGTATATTTCCTTTGTATGTTACTGTTATTTTCCACGAATATTTCAATCTTAATATACAGTCATGTTAACAAATTTATACGAGGTGCACAAATTCACATAATGGAAACAATTTATGTCTTTGTTTGTAAAATCCATTTAGTAGGCAGTATAGGTTGTGAACGGGGAGGGGAGGGGGGAGACTGTAGAGCCGTGGGAAGGGGGGAGGGAGGGTTGTTAGGCAATGATTTGGCCGCCGTCTGAAATTGTTGAAGCTAAATACCTGGGCTTCCACTTCTAACACTGACTTTCATTTGCTTGGCGGAACGCTGCTTCTCTCTCTCTCTCTCTCTCTCTCTCTCTCTCTCTCTCTCTCTCTCTCTCTCTCTCTCTCTCTGCCTTTACTCTGAGTACTGTTTCAAACGTTGCACTTGAGCGCTACTGGAATGTCCGCTCCCTGTCTTTCCGGTATCAACGGGACTTCACTCACTGGGAAATATTCATTTGGTGCATACCACCAAACTTTCGAGCTTTCCTCTCTGATTTATAACGTCTACGATCTTTCCATATACTAAATAATCTATTTTTTAGCATTCTGAGAGACTTACTCACTTGCCTTCAGATTTTCTTTTAAAACATTTTTTTTTTCTTTTTTATGGAAGAGGTTTCAACTATTTTGGTTACCTTTCCTCATATGATGCCTTTATTGTCTCTCCTTCTATTCCTGCTTTCTCGTTCTCTTTCGGATTCGTCGCAGCGATTAAATTTTAGATGAAAAGTCTAGATCTTAAGACGCGAGGGCTTTTCTTGTGATTACATCCTCTCAATCCACTATTCCCAGCGTAAAAATCTAGGGAAAAACACGTTTCATGTTTTCGTTTTTTACTTAAGAATATTTCCACATTTTATTACACTTGTAGTGTTAGGATTATGAATATATCAACATTGATGCGTTGCATTCGACAGAAATCTCAGCAAAGTAAACAAGTTTGCAAGTTTCATTTACTTGTCTCATACAATAAAAGAATATTAGCAGAATCGAATGTTTTAAAGTTTACATACAAATAATGCGTACCCTTGCACGTTTTATACATATAGTGTTTGTATACTATATATATATATATATATATATATATATATATATATATATATATATATATATATATATATATATATATATATATTTCTATGTATATATATATACATCAAATACAACAACAAATGAAGCCGTTTCTCGTTCACTGCAGGAGAAATGCCTCAGATATGTCATTATTTATGACAGGGTGCGGATTGGTGATGGTGAGAGACTTTTATTTGATCGCTCACACCAAAACAACCTAGTATGGTGGCGTTGACTGGTGTGCATATATACATCTATATACACATAAAAGCACTTATTCATATATGAGTGTATAAACACGGTTACGCATATCTAGAACTCTTGTTATATATACAAACACGTACATAAGTAAATACATACATTCACACATTTATATACACATGTAATTTACACACACACACACACACACACACACACATATATATATATATATATATATATATATATATATGTATATAAATGTATATATGCATATGTGTGTGTATGTATGTATGTATCTATGTATAAATAAATACATGCAATCATACATTTATATATATATATATATATATATATATATATATATATATATATATATATATATATATATATACATAAAAGCCTCGTTAGCAAATATACACATACAACCGTAATTTTACCCTTGTCTGCCAACTGGTTTTGCTCATTGTTCTTTCAAAATTACTTCTATTTTTCTCTCTCTTTACGATTTATCTTTTCCTTTTCCCTTCACTTAAGAAAACATACCCAATTTTATCCTAATTTACCAATTATTTTTCTCATAAATTTTTTCCTGTCTTTATTTCCATCATCTGTTCTCCCTTTCTAATTTTCTTCACCGGCAGAGGGGAAGGGAATGAATCTCTCTCTCTCTCTCTCTCTCTCTCTCTCTCTCTCTCTCTCTCTCTCTCTCTCTCTCTCTCTCTCTCTCTCACCTCAAAAATAAAACTTAATCTCAAGCGAAAACATTAATCTTACAGATTTGAATAGATTTCGCGGAGCATTATGTATCTACTTTTCAGCATACTATGAACTGAACGTCTATTCCAGATTTTGTTTTCTCTTATGTCAACTTCAAGAAATTGTTGTAGGGTAACATTATTATTATTATTATTATTATTATTATTATTATTATTATTATTATTATTTAATAGCTAGGATACAACCTTAGTTGGAAAAGCAGGACGTTATAAGCCCGAGGGCTCCAACTGGGAAAATGCCCCAGTGAGGAAAGGAAACAAGGAAATAAACAAACTACAGGAGAAGTAATGAACAATTAAAGTAAAATATTTTAAGAACAGTAAGAACATTAAAATAAATCTTTCACATATAAATTTTCAAAACTTAAATAAAAGGGGGGGGGGGAGAAATAAAATAGAATAGTGCGGCCAAGTGTATCCTCAAGCAAGAGAACTTTAACCCAAGGCAGAGAAAGTCCATGGTACAGAGGCTATGGCACTATCCAAGACTAAAGAGCAATGGTTTGATTTTGGAGTGTACTTCCCTAGGTAGAGTTACTTACCAGTAAAGAGTCACTTCTACCTTTTTCTACCTTTACCAAGACGAAAGTAACCACAGAATAACTACAATGCAGTAGTTAACCCCTTGAAGGAAGAATTGTTTGGTAACTTTAAGTGTTGCCATATGTATGAGAACAGAGGAGAATGTGGATAGAATAGGCCAGACTATTCATTTATGTGTTGGCAAAGGAAAAATTAGTCGTAACCAGAGAGAGGGGTTGAAAGTAGTACTGTCTGGGGAGTCAAACGACCCCATAACTCTCTAGCGGTAGTGTCTCAACGGGTGGCTGGTGCCTTGGCCAACATACTACCAATTAAATAATCCAACGGTAATGAGTTTCGAAAATTTCCTACAGGTCTGATTACTTGGACAAATCAGTAACGTGAGGAGGAGAGTGTTTTAAGCTCCAATCTGGTGTCATCCTTTCCAATAACCTTTTCCTCTATTTATGCTCTTTCTAAAACATTTCTGTTTCATTCCTTCTATTTATTTTTCATCTTGACCCCAGTCTCTAGTTTCCCATCACTTGCTCCCCTTGATTTCTTTAATCATCTCAACATATTAAATTTAATCTTTGGTCGTCAGTCTTTGTCGTTTTTGACTTCCTCATAATTACTTCATCATCATCATTGTTATCATTCACATGACTTCCTTCTTTCTAATCCATTCAATCCAGTGCAGTCTTTGTTTCTTCATTAGTTCTCGAAGTTGTTTCTACTTTTTTTCCTAATTAATCTCTGACTCACGCTCTTTCTATTTTAATCCTTTAAATTTCATTCTCAAATCCTTGTTACAAAAATAATCAGTGTGAAAGGATTTAATGCTCCTGATGCTTTAAAAATCTATATCAAAGTTTCATTAACATCAAACCGCCTTTTCTCTTGCCTACATGCAATAACCTTTCCTATCTAGATTGCAAACACTTAAATATTCTGAAAAAAATATGGTCCATTCATTGTAAAACTATGGTATATATTATTCCTGCACTTCTTTCGTTTTCCTTCTTGTTCCCAAACAATCTGGAGAACCTCCCTTTTATCCACTAATCTATATTCATGTCAACTTAAAAAAAGAGTAACTACTTTTATTCCATCTTCATTATAGCTACTTTTTGCCCTCTGAGCCACTTCCATTGTTCCGCTCCTTTAGAAGAGCACACACACACCTTACCCAGCTGTGTTATTTTCCCACTTGCCATAATCTGGGCTCATATATCATACTCCTCATTTTCAGTACGTGCCAACCATTTCCACAATCCCCTTATTTATTGCAATATCTTTCACACAATACACTCGTAATCTCTGTATACTGTTATAACGTAATTGTTACATCAGCCAACGAAGTTGGAAGGTTGTTTTCGCCCCTGTTTGTCTTTTTGTTTGTTGGTGAACAACTTCCTGGCCACAATTCTACTCATAGAGTAGTAAGACTTTCAGAGATTAATTATTATGTTAAGACGTGAAAGTGATTCAATTCTGAAAGTCCTAGGTTTAAGGTCAAGGTCGAGCAAAAGGTCCAGAAATAGGCTACCGTGACAGAGGCCTGCATTCTCAAGAGTGCTTTTCTAGTTAGTACTGTTTTCCTTGCAAAAAAAAAAAAAACTGTAAACTGTTCAATAATCTTTCGAACTGTCCAGTATATAACTCTACAAAGTAAGTGCTGCATTACCTTCCTATCAAATTGTACATTTACTCATATATATATATATATATATATATATATATATACATATACATATATATATATATATATATATATATATATATATATACCTTCCTATCAAATTGTACATTTACTCTTATATATATATATATATATATATATATATATATATATATATATATATATATATATATATATATATATATAGTGTACGTATAAATGTATATTATATACATACATCTATACGATAGTTTATAGCACCATTCATGCAAACATTATTTACGACATATTCTCAGCGATATCATTCCAACAACTTTATTTTCAATCATTATAACCATTTCCACTGATTATTTCCTGCAGATATATAGGAACCTAAACAGTGATATTATTGAAAATTTAAAAACATATCCAGTTATATTTGAACACTAGAAATGGTAGAAAGTGCAGTTCAAAGCATATTTCTCAATACACTGTATTTCTTGTACAAAACAATATTAAGGGGGAATAATGCATTTCAATAACATTAGAATTATATTCAGCTTCTAGTTCTTAAGACTTCTCTAGTTAAAGGACGACACATATTTTATAATAACAACTCGACTAGTAATTAAAGCACATTTTGTCTCAAGTTTTGTCCCAGTTAAATAAAAAGCTTTTATTGTTTCCTTCTAAATATTTCCCTCCCTCAATCAACTCCAATTTCCCTTCCCTGTTCTTCCTCATCATTACTCTACTTACAATGTGCTATTTTACTGACGACATTATTTGACTTCATCAAATTTTCTTTCTCCGTCAATTCTTAACGTTAATTAATATTGTCTCTCTCTTAATAGCAACAGACTTTTTATCCATTATTTCCACCGTCGCTGATGCTCATTTCTTTTTCTCCAAACTATTATTATCTCTCTCTCTATCTCTCTCTCTCTCTCTCTCTCTCTCTCTCTCTCTCTCTCTCTCTCTCTCTCTCTCTCTTATCAAAAGCCCTATCCATCCCTTTCATCACCATTTATGACGATGTTTGCTTGTCTTTCATAAGGGCACAGAAAGGGTACTAGAAGGTAATTAGAGCCGTCAATTAGACGGGAAATGAGTAGCAAATGACCTTCATCAACACTTAATTCGACTGTTGAACCTATGACGTCACTGTCTTTGATTCTACTAATAAGGTCAAGATTTCATCCGAAGAGCAAAAAACGAGAGAGAGAGAGAGAGAGAGAGAGAGAGAGAGAGAGAGAGAGAGAGAGAGAGAGAGAGAGAGAGAGAGAGAGAGAGACCTTTACTTGTCTATTGAGAAGAAGGAATTTTACGGTTCTATAGAAAATCGCAGGTTATTACAAAAGGAACGAAAAGATGAAGAAGGAATGAGAAGAAAAGTAGTGAACAACTAAGAAAAAAATACAGATATACACTTCCCTGAAGAGCATCAACTTCACTGAATGATTTCCAAACAGGTGTCATTACGACCGTGACCGGCAAAACCAATATTCTGTACAAACACAATATCTGAATGGTCGGTGACTCGTGGAGGACAAGTTTCTCGGGATAATTGGGTGTTATCGTTACCCTCAGCTGTTAATTATAGAGGTTGCTTTGCTTTAGAATACAACTGTATCTTAAGATAGCAACATATCCCAATGGTCAATACTGGGACTCGGTTGCGTCAAATTACAACCATTTCAAACAGAAAAAAAAATCTACTTTATACAGTAGAAATACAATGTGTATTCAAATTTATTTTGAGGGGCTTGCACACTTTTTAGCAGCAGTTGCACTCGGCATAGTTTTGATTTGTTTCGTGGTAGAATACAGATTCTTATAACATTTAAAAGTTGAATCTTTCTATTCTATGGAATTGAATTGAATTGAATTTAATATAAAATGTAGGCCTTAAGCCAAGCACTGGGGCATCAAAGCTTCGTTCAGCACTGTGCAATGCAAATTAATCAACCATACCGGCACTCTCAGAAAATTTGGTATCATTTTAACTTATAAAACCAATCACACAACTTTCATACAATAATATCTAAATGCAAAATAAGGAAGGATTAAAAGGATTAAAATATAAATTAATGAAATTAATTAAAGGCTATTATGTAAACCAATAATCTGTATAAATATTTCCAAGTTCAGGGTATTATTCTACGGAAATTTATTTAGAAACGACCAAAATATTATGTCGAACGTACGAATTGACGTTACCCAAGTGATAAACTTCTGCGCTTTCCAAAAATAATGTGAAAAACAAAGTAATAGCGAGGTATACAATCCTCTGCAATCGCGGAAAATATAACAAATGGCCTTTCCGGGGATTTAATATTGTAAAGCTAAATTTATGTTAGCTCTTGCAAATTGATAAATTGCTTAGCCATATATTTCATTGTTTAGTGAGTATAGAGTTAGTCTCCATAATAGGCTACTGATAGCTATGCCTTTTTAGGCTCAACAGTTGGAACCAAGAATAGTAAGTTAAATGATTCAAAATAACAAAGAAAAAATGCATAAATACCTAAGCGAGGTTAGTTAAAAATAATCATAGCTACACTTTTCTATAAATAACGATTGTCGTGAAATTCTAGTTATTCGGAAAGTGAAGCAAAACAACTTTATCTTCAACGATATGGGTACGTCAATTATGTAATACTATAACAGTGTACGAGGCCCGTCAAAGATTACGGATAAATATTCAGATTCCAGCCTTCCCACCCCCTCCCCCTTTCCTAACTACAACCTTTCTCACCAGGGTATGACTATTTCCTCTCCCCCCTACCCGTGGGAACGAGGCCGAGTAGTTATACCTATGGCAATGCCGCTGAGCGTAGCCGGAAAGAAATGTGCACATATATTTATAGCTAGACCCTTTTTCGTTATATATATATATATATATATATATATATATATATATATATATATACATATATATATATATATATATATATATATACATATATATATATATATATATATATACATATATATATATATATATATATATATATATATATATATATATATATATATATATATATATATATATATATATATATGTAAATGTGTGTGTGTATGTAATTATTATATTGTTTTCATACAAATTATCATAGCACGGGAACAATGCAAAAGATACTTCTTATATTCATCTAATTTTATACCTACATCAAACTAAATTAAAGAAATACTGAATTTGAAAACAACATTTTACAGTATACGTGAGTTAATAAATATAATGTACCTACAATTCTTTTGAAATTTTAGACTACTTATAATAAATAATGAATAATAAACAATAAATCATGAATAATGAATAAATAATAATAATAATAATAATAATAAAAATAATAATAATAATAATAATAATAATAATAATAATAATAATAATAATTCCTATGAACTTCACACCCATATAATTGTACGTTTTACGATACCATCCACCCAGGTTTACCCAAGCTCCTGGCAGAAAGGCTACTCTCTAACTGCTAAAATAATACACCTTTAGACAAAAGTTTAGTGTTTATAACAATTTTGGCTTTGGTGGCAGCGATTAAAGGATCTTTCTTCCTTCAACAATGGTTCTAATAAATTTATAATTTGGAATCTTTGACCAATAACCATACAACTACGAAATCCCTATGACATAAAACTTTAAGAATAATGCAATTCAAAGCTTATTTAAACAAAAAAACTTTATTCCACACAACTATGCAAAATCTGGAGGCATATCCCTTTATTAAACGGTGTGTCACCGACCTTCATCTTTCATGGCCACTGGTAATATCAAGGATTTTATCCTATCGTTTACGATGACAAGATTCCCTTCCTCTCTCATTTCTAAACAACTCTAAATTATAAGCCTTTAGAGTAACCTTTCTTCTTAAAGTTTTGACATTAGGGAATCCATTCTTTTACACATTTAATATTCTTTCATGCACCTCTCACCCGTAGAAAATTTGTCGATTGGCTCTAATTTGGTTCCGGAACAAACATTTCCATACTTTACTGATATGCGTACGAGCCAGTACGTGGAATGAGAATAGATAAGATGCTATTTTTTCCCCTGAGGTCATATAATTGGACCTCGTTATATCACCGGTAAAATAATTTCAACAACTTTAAACTTCTTCTTCTCTTACATTTTGAGTAATTCCATATCAATTCCACAAGAATGAATGAGTTGAAAATCCATCCAGAAACTGAAATTTAATCATGAAAATTATGATGATCAAAGTAATGAAAATGATTAAGTGATACAACCCCGTATCGCCAACAAGAGTCCCGAGTTTAATCTGCTGACCTGACTGGTGAATTATGAACCTAGTAATCATTGATATGCAGTGGGCCGTAGCCAATATGAAACGCAGGGGATTTGCAACTTCACCATGCAAATATGTGTTGAGAACCTTTGGAATAATAGCGACTGGAACTATAAGGAAGAATGATATTGTTACTGTTTTTTTAGTAGATTCACGTTTCACCTCTTTCCAAACCTCTTTACTCCCCAATTGAGCTGCTCAAGTCACTTCCCCTATTTTCAACATACTTTTTATATAATTTTTTTTTTTCAATTCATCAAACCCAACCTCTGTCTCTCTTACTATGGTCTCATCCTAACATCTAGTTAGTAGAATTCAATTAATCTTTTATATTATATCACCATCTACCCGTCGCCCCCCTTTTTTTTCTTTGATGTAAATTGAACAAACTTTCAGTACATTGAAAATATCCGCTTTCTCTTCAGATGCCTCCTCTCCACTTGCACCTTTTATTCAGAGATCACATTCGACACCAAGATTTTAGTGCCATAGCTTCTGTACCATGGTCTTCCACTGTCTTGGGTTTGAGATCGCTTGCTTGAGGGTACACTCAGGCACACTATTCTGTCTTATTTCTCTCCCTCTTGTTTCTTTTAAATTCTTTAGTTTATATATGAAAGATTTATTTTAATGTTGTTACTGTTCTCAAAATATTTTATTTCAATTGTTAATTACTTCTCTTGTAGTTTATTTATTTCCCTTATTTCCTTTCCTCACTGGACTATTTTCCCTGTTGGAGCCCTTGGGCTTATAGCATGCTGTTTTTCCAACTAAGGTTGTAGCTTATCAAGTAATAACAATAATAATAATAATAATAATAATATTAATAATAATAATAAGCCAGTGACTGCCGTTTCTACAAACTCATTTTTTCCCTTATTTAGTCACCTCTTTTCACAGACCTAAGATACATTTACTTTAGTCCTTCTCCCGACTGTAATTTTGAAAAAAAAAATAATCAGATTCTGAAAGTTATCTCTTTTGCTAAAACTACTTTGAGATTTCCAGATTGACGGATTTAGGCAAAATACCTCGGCGCTAGGCCTTGTGAGTAAATGCAGCGCCAAGTGTATCTAGGGTAAAACCCTTGAATTACACTATGAGATATAATTCAGAGGAGGTTGGACAGCAAAATGGAAGAAAGGAAGCAAGAGCAGAGGTAGAAGTATCTTGCAGTGTCTGCAACCTCGCCATCCAGGTGATTTAGGGAGGGGGGGGGGGTTGGGGGAGCTATAGGTCTACCTATTCTGTCATTGGCAGCCATTGCCTACCCCTCCCTAGCCATAGCTTGATGGAGATGGGGTTTGGGCCTTGATAATATGTATGTATATATGGTCAGCCTTTAGGGCATTCTCCTGCTAGGGTATTGTCACTGTCCCTTACCTCTGTCATTCGTGCTTAACCTTTAAAGGTATACGACGAGTGCAGCTAGGGGCCGAATGAACGTTTCATAGACATAAGTAATGTCTACAGTGGCCCTCACTGATGGTACAATATACCTCTAAACATTCTTTGCAAACAATATTTCATGTCACGATGGTTCAATAGCAGAACATTTATGTTATATATGATTCCCTTCATTCGCATATATCTGCCCATCTCTTACTGTTTCTCTATATATTTACCATACCCACAAACACAACTTTGAATACACACAGACTCAGACACAAATGCACACGTACAAAGGGCAACAAAGGACAAGGGCAACTCGGCCACACTCATAAACTCACCGTCTTCAGAGTAACTACGAGTACAAAGCCTGACTTACCTTTATGAAATTCAAGTGGCTATTTCATCTGGTTTTCATCACAAAGCATACTCATTTATTCTTCCCTTTATATCTGCACTACACGCCTACTCAACAAAACCCAACTCCAATAGTCTTATTGCTTCTCCGTATATTTACATCAATACAGGAAATGCAAAACACTGTTTAAAACCATAAGATAATGTTAGAAAATTCAACTTGATTTGATGTTATTACAAGAAATAAGGTTTTGACGATTTATTGCATATACTGTACCCAAAAGCTCTGTAGGACAGTACATTTGCGCATGTTCTGTTGAAGAATGAAAGTCACCATGCTACAAAGTGAACATATATACAATCATACATACATTATATATCATTATCATCTCCTCCTACGCATATGGACGCTAGGGGCCTCGGGTAAGATTTTGCCAGTCGTCTCTATCTTGAGCTTTTAAATCAATATTTCTCCATTCATCATCTCCTATTTCCCGCCTCATAGTCCTCAGCCATGCAGGTCTGGATCTTCCAGTTCTTCTAGTGTCTAGTGGCACCCAGCTAAACGTTTAGTGAACTAATCTATCTTGGGGAATGCGAAGAGCATGCCCAAACCATCTCCATATACCCCTCATCAAGTCTCATCCACATATGGCATTGGAGTTATCTCTCTTAAAATTTCATTTCTCATCCTGTCCTGCCATTTAACACCTAATATCCTTCTGAGTGCTTTGTTCTAAAATCTACTAAATCAATTAGAAACTGTTTCATTGTCATACCATGACT
>NC_090725.1:234816175-234841175 GCF_036898095.1 Palaemon carinicauda | reverse complement strand
TGTAGCTTAGCTAGTAACAATAATAATAATAATAATAATAATAATAATAATAATAATAAAGGATGAACAAGGAGACGTGGTTAACTGGTGTAAAAATATATGACATGATTCTAAAAACATAAAAAGACTTTTTGAGAAAAAACAAATCTTCTGGAATACCCCCCAGAAACTGACAAAACAAAGATAATCAAAATAGTTAACTTGAAAATTCTATTCCATTCAAGTTTAATTAAGGCATTTTATCAAACTCTTTGAGCAATAAGATATTCAGGAGTTTCATAAAGTCAGGGGAGCTTTTTATCTAGTTTTTCTCCGAAATGAGATAAAATAAGAGCTTTAACTCGAGCAAATTCAAGTTCACTTAATGATGCTGACATTCAAAGGGATCTGAAAATAGTCCAACTAAAATCCAGGTAGTATCAGTGATTCAAGAACACTGAAATATTTAGTATAATCTCTCTCTCTCTCTCTCTCACTGACTATACCCCCGAATGACTGTCTCCAGCTACAGTAAACTTCATCAATATTCTAAGCACATATAAACACACAGGCAAAAGAACAACAAATATAAGTATAGGTATATAGTCTATCTTTTTTATCATATGAGTTTTTTCCTGAGGTCAGTGCATTTTGAGGTGTAACCCATGCTTGGTTTAAGCCAGTATTTATAAGGTAAGGCTGCAAGCCCACAGTACACTGGGCTTGATGAAGATTCATATGGCTAAGATGTCGAGAGCGTCTATCTTTTCCAAGCAGTCTGTCATACAAGTACATCCTAAACCCAACAAAGCTTATCTTTATTGATCGTTTCGAACATGTTACTGTTACTGGGACAGAATATATATCGTAGAGAGCATATGAGCTTATTTCTTGAAACCATTGGCTAACTTATAAGTCCGGTAAAAGTTACACCTGTCAGCAAACTATTATTGAAAGCATAACAAGAGAATAGTATATTACCAATAATTACTAATGATAAGTTGAAATAGATAATATTAAGATCATTAGTTCTGTAAACAGGAAGGTCATTGATCAAAGTCTAGTTCTCTGGCATTACTGAATGAAACCTAAAGGCCAATGACCAGTCTTTTGACATTTCTTAATGGAGCCTCATGATCAGAACCTAGACCTTTTGAATTACCGAAAGAAGATCTTTTGACATTATTGACTGTTGCCTAATGATCTATGAATAATTACCTGGCATTATTGAATGAAGCCTAATGATGACTGACTAGTTAGCTGGAATTACTTCCTGAAGGCTAATGTTCAAACCATATTTACCTGGCAATACTGATGAAATTCTAGAAATCAAAAGAATGGTTTTCTGAAGTCTAATAATTCATGCTTAGTTACCTAGCATTATTAAAGGAAGACTAATGACCAAGGAAGAAAATTTAGTGTTATTGATTAAATCCTAGGAATCAGAACCTAATTTGTCTGTTATTATCAATTTGATATCAAACTATTAGTGCCAAGTTCGCTGGCAATACTGTTAAAGCTAGTACATTGGTAACGTGTTTGCCTAGCATTATCATATCGGCAGATCGATCCACGCCCGGGACCGTGGGTTTAAGCTTTTCACTGGGGAGGCCACTGTTGTGTTTGGGCTCCACGGTGGGGGGTTGGGCTTACCTAGCTGACGTTCTGGTAACCATCTATTCTGATGGAACTGGAACTGAAACCAATCACCTTTAAACTTTAACCTTAATGCCTAGTTCTCTGGCATTATCTAAGCAAAACAATTATTGTTTAGTTACTTGGCTATTTTGAATGAAGCCTACCCCATAGTCTGGGGAACGCGTGCTTGCCGTTTCTGAAAATGATTCTGGGGTTTGCTTCTACAATGTACACAATAATGTACAAAGCGAATCGCCGCGTCCAGAATGATCGAAGCGGAATTTTGCTCTCTCTCTCTCTCTCTCTCTCTCTCTCTCTCTCTCTCTCTCTCTCCTCTCTCTCTCTCTCTCTCTCTCTCTCTCTCTCTCTCCCCCTTGTATATAAAAATCCAAGCTAGGGCGCCACTGCAATATTAATTTTAACAAATATCTCAATAAACCTTCTGTATGTTGTACTACGGGAACGTTATGAAAACTATCTCCCTTTCCTGAACTTGAACGTCAGTTGTGAACAAAAAATCACCTATTATCAATATGGATGAGGAAAAGTGTCAACATAATTCAATACTTTCTATCGTCACCTTAGATAGATTTAATCTTCAGCAACATATAATAGGAAGAAATCCACTTTTAGTGTTACATCAGATTTTCAAAATTTGACAAATAGATCGTAATATATTCCCCTGCAACACATCTGTTTCGAGAATAAGAAATACCGCTCTCAGTCAAAGAGTAATGAAATTTCCAGTTCCTTTATCTAATATTGCTGCTCTTCAGAATGATATTTGCATAAATAACTGAAGACTATTTCGTAAGGTTACGTGTTAATTGACATTCCCTCTTAAACCCAATGAGTCAGTATTATGTTAGCAAAAGACATGGCAATTATTTTCATATTTTTTGCCTTTCTGTTTCTAATCTACAATATCTCTTCACGTTTCCAAACATATAAGGCGTTCAGCAACTTTAATAGATTTAATTCATAAGAAGGGATAAAAAATAAAGATTCAATAAACATTAATACAAATCACATTCGAGAACTAAAATTTCCACTGGCAAGAAATTATTTCATGGTCAAGCGACAATTTCTTTTATTGGTAAGAGCAACACGATCTCCTAACTATTACTGGCAGATGCTACAGCGCTATAATTAATGAGATGCAATATAGCTACTCTCGATAGTAACACAACTCGGGTATCTGAAAATAATTCGAGACAATGAACTTCATGGTTAATGTACCAATGGTCTCTTTCAAATGTCATGAAGACTTTTAACTGTGCATCACTTTGTAATCGTCTGAAATTAGTCACTATTAGAACGGCTTGGCAACAAATACCTCAATTTGACCAGTGCTGTCTTAATGTTACAAACATATATATATATATATATATATATATATATATATATATATATATATATATATATATATGTGTGTGTGTGTGTGTGTGTGCGCGTGTGTGTGTATACATATACATATACATATATGTATATATATATATATGTGTGTGTGTATATATATATATATATATATATACAGCATATATATATATATATATATATATATATATATATATATATATATATGCTGTATATATTATATATAATATATATACACACATATATATATATATGTATATATATATATATATATATATATAATCTAGCAATCCCTTTCTGAGTGAGGATACCTTAACGTGGTGAAGGGACATGTGCATCGTCATAATCAGCAAGCTGTAGTAGTCAGGATCACCCATGCTACGTTGGTTTGCTGTGACCAGTCTCCCACCATCACCAATCCGCAGCTGGCCAGCGTGGTGATTAAAACTGGCCAAACAAGACATGTATTTGTTGTTGTTGTTAATACAATCTATAAGATTCTGGTTAAAAAGTCTTCTTCAGTTTTACTTTGAGCAATAAAAATCTCCACTACAAATGACCAAGAAGATCTTTTGTTGCGGAAAATGTACTAATTAAATAGGACTTTTAAATTCAGATCTAGAGACCAAACAATAACCCTAGGTAGAAAGTATGTTAAGGATTTTTATCCAAGTCTTCTGATATCTCATTATCAGCATAACATAAGAAATTTTTGTTATCTACTAGTTATAAAATTTTCGTATTTTCTTCTTACTTCCGTTTTCATTATTCCCTGTCTCCATTTTTAAGTGGTTCTTTTTCCATAACGTCTCCCATAAAACTCAGGCCTAATACAAAGTAAATACAATACCAAAGAAAAGTATGATGTTTACTGTAAAGTTCATCCACGTGTGATCATTGTTTCTCATCGTCTCTACAAATAGCAAAACAATAAATAAATGCTATTTGATTAAAAACCAGGAAACATTGAAAAAAATCTTTAGTGTTTCACTTGAAAAAAAGGTAGAAAAAGAACTATTAATTAAACCGAAAAATGAAGCCGAACGAAATGGAGAACACGAGAGAGAGAGAGAGAGAGAGAGAGAGAGAGAGAGAGAGAGAGAGAGAGAGAGAGAGAGAGAGAGAGAGAGAGAGAGAGAGAGAGAGATTAAAATTGCGCGATGCGATGGGCCGCCGGAACCCAAGGGAAATCCAGCAAAGGAAAATCGAACTTCAATGAAAAAACTCCAGCGGGAGAGTTACCAGGAGCCAGATCGCAGCCCCAGTTCACATTCATCCATAAAACAACAGCAACAGCTTGCAAGCTTAATTCTTATAGTCAATAACTCATTGGTGTATATGCTTATAGATAAAATAGACTAAATGCCTAAACAACACACAAGGCAAGATAATATCTATCGAGCTTCCAATCCATCTATTTGTATTTAAGTATATATAATGACACACACACACACACACACACACACACATATATATATATATATATATATATATATATATATATATATATATATATATGACAATTTGTCCTAAATTGTCTTTTTCCTAGCTATACAAACCCGTAATCATTTAATATAGGAATTCGTTTCAGCTGAGCTGAAGCGAATTCCTATATTAAATGATTGCGAGGTTTGTATATCGCGTTGGAACAAATATATATAAGTGTATATATATATATATAAATTATATATATAAATATATATATACATACATATATATATATATATATATATATATATATATATATATATATATATATATATATATATATTAGTGTACACGAGCTGCCAAAGATGACGGGAAAATATTTGGATAGGTATGCACACATACTGTACGCACACTCACAGATTCAATCCCTCCCACCACCTTCCCTTTTCCTAATTACCACAGGGCAGTTAGGCAATTAGTAGGAGGTTGTCGTTTCCGAGTAGTTGCTGCTTAGTGTGCTAAGAAAGATATATATATATATATTATATATATATATATATATATATATATATATATATATATATATATATATGTTATATATATATATATATATTATATATATATATATATATATATATATATATATATATATATATATATATATATATTATTACTACTTACTAAGCTACAACTCTCGTTGGAAAAGGTGCTATAAGCCCAGGGGTCCCAACAGGGAAAATAGCCCACTGAGGAAAGGCAACAAAGGAAAATAAAATATTGTAAGAACAGTAACATTAAAATAAATATTTCCTATATAAACTATAAAAACTTTAACAAAACAAGAAGGAGAGAAATTAGATAGAATAGTGTGCCCGAGTGTACCCTCAAGCAAGGGAACTCTACCCCAAGACAGTGAAAGACCATGGTACAGAGGCTATGACACTACCCAAGACTATAGAACAATGGTTTAATTTTGGAATGTCCTTCTCCTAGAAGAGCTGCTTACCATAACTAAAGAGACTCTTCTACCCTTACGAAGAAGAAAGTAGCCACTGAACAATTACAGTGCAATAGTTAACCCCTTGGGTGAAGAAGAATTGCTTTGTAATCTCAGTGTTGTCAGGGGTAAATAATATGCCAAACTATTCGGTGTATGTGTAGGGAAAGGGAAAGAGAACAGTAACCAGAGAGAAGAAACCAATGTAGTACTGTCGGACAGGCAAATGACCCCATAACACTCTAGCGGTAGTATATATATATATATATATATATATATATATATATATATATATATATATATATATATATATATACATATACATATATATATATATATATATATATATATATATATATTATATAGTATGTATTCTAGAATATCAGTTCGCTTAGCTAAATAAAATTTTCAGTGTAGTTGAATCTATTAAATAATTTGGAAAGAACTCTCCCATTATACTTAATCTACAGAATTGACCATTTAATATCGGACTCGTTTTTGCGATAAAGTTTTCTCAGCTGGCCTGAAACTGCATGTAACAGACCTGCATAATTTATCCAGGATATAGAAACTCGTTAGGAAAAATGTTTATTTCGGCGGGGCGACGCGCCCCGCTCTTATTGCCAGCATCTTTTAAGCCTGAAATAATGAGTTTTGCCTTCCTTCATGATAAGGCTTGCAAGTTGTACCGCATAAAGAACTAATATTATATTCCTTTTGTATAAGCATTGGTTTGTTTAAGTTCTCATGAAAGATCAACAAATCCTAACTTAACCAATTATTTTCAGCAACATATTTAACTACAAAAATTAAGACTATGATCTACATAGGTATAAAAAGAGACAAAACCGAATACGCAATTAATCAATGATATTAGGTTCTGTGCAATTATCCATGCAATTATTTTTTCTTAGCCCATTCCCCCTAAATACAAATCTCGGGCAAAGGACGCATCATCTACATTATTGCCTGAGAGAGAGAGAGAGTGAGAGAGAGAGAGAGAGAGAGAGAGAGAGAGAGAGAGAGAGAGAGAGAGAGAGAGAGAGAGAGAGAGAGAGAGAGAGAGAAAGACAGAAATCAGACTTTCAAAAAATATAAGAAATTAATGTTTACCGCCAAGAGAAAGTACCTTGATCAATACTTTTAAAAGCATTGAAAAATATTCATACCGAATCTCTTCCTTTTAAAATAGTTGAAATAAATTATGATGTATTCGTGATAATCACAAATATGCTAAAATACACCATATACATAAATTGTTTGAGCAGTAAACCGCTAATTGTTGCAGGGATTCAGAGAATATGGTGCGGCAAGACTTTGGCATTTACAGATACCAAATATTGATATAAGACCAAATTCCCCCTGATGCTGCATACTTTTCTCTTTGCATTCGTCTCCCCTCGAAACTCTGATTAAACAGCTATATTGCCACTTATCTGTCCTCACCTTCTATATGAAACGAGTACATCGTACCAATACAATCCCAAAAATTAATTTTGACTACATTCTATCTATTTTAATAATAGCGCATACAAACAGAACTAACTCCGAAGAAAAAAAAAAATGTTAGCTCACCCAAAGCTTAGTATTCCCCTAACTAAACTTGTACCATCTGAATATTGAATGGAAATTGTACATTTGTCTAATGTAAACACCAAATACAGGTTTCAGTTTTGATTCCTCTAAAATTAAATAACAATTGATTTGATAGATATCTAAGTATATGAATTTGGGCCATTTGACCAGGCGCTGGAGATCGGGAGGTCATGCAGCGACGAGGAGCCACATGGGATGGGGTGGAATAGTTGCATCATAGAGTAAACGTCAAGAAAGGTTGGACATCAAGAAGGAAATGTAAAGCTGAAATAAAAGTAAAAAACTAGAAGGGAGGTGTATTTAAGGGCCAAAGGCACGCTGCAAAGATATTCAAGTAATGTCTACAGTGCACCGTGCGAGGTGCACTAACAGCAACATCCCACCTACAAAGTGACCCTTCTTTTGGTTCCTTATATCCAAGTCAAGGCCATTTTCAGAAATATCTACTTTTAACGAAAATTAATCATTTACATCCCAATCCAAAACTCATTATTGGGCACTTACTCGTGTAACAAAATAGAGATAATCGGAGTCTGGTCAGTATTCCTTGCCTAGCACAGTACCAAGTGTAAAGATAATACCAAATGTTTTAAGTTTTATTAATATGCTTATACAAACAAGTAACTTTGGTCATAACAGTCTTGCTTCTAAGGTTCCAGGAACACCAGAGAAGAAAAAGACATCCAGCTAGGCTAATAGTAGAAAGATTTATGAAAGAATTTTCAAACTGGAAGATTCCTGAAACGTAAGTTCCATATACGACTAATCACAGCCACCTTAAAGTATAGTAAACTAAAGAGGAGCTGTTGTAGATCTACAAGTTTTTTAATAGCGAGGATTTCTAGAACAACTTTCACAATGGAGACATAGAAAGACACCAGAAAGAGATAATTGAGAAATGTAACAATTTCACGTAGTCTAACCTTACGCGACAATGGTAGAAAGATGATTAAAAAAAAAAGTATCATTATTCAATTGCGATAATCATTACTAATTCGCGTTTGGAATTAGGAAAACTAATCAGTCGATGGTACAAACATTTTCAGGTCTTTTACATATATCCTAATAGTTTTAATTTGACACTTGAACGACAATCTGGTATGGACGGCAAAGGGCCCAGGATGATTAGACCAGAGAGTGGACTAGAAGTGACGGGAACTAAGTATTCAAGACATAGTCTTACACTAAGGCTCCCAAATAAGTTGGTAACAAGTTCGTTAACAGTCACGTCCACAAGGAGTTGGGAACGCCTAGATGACACAATATTGGTAGCTGTATTTTTATGTTCCCCACTAACCTACCACGTGTGGACTTGCTGGTCACCTCACCACTCCTACAAACATGCTGTCGACTTGACCATTAACTTGTTATCGCTAGTTTATGAGCATAATGTTCAATACTACACATTATTCTAAAAGGTTTATTCCAGCTGTGACAAGTTGTGAAATGATCTTAATAAGGTAATTGAATCGATGGAACTTCAAAAGCTCAAACTTGCAGAGAATGGTATTTTTTTTTTCTTTTTGAACAGTCTAACATAAGCCTCTTTTTATAATTTATATATGAAAGACCTACTTTAATGCTGTTACTGTTCTTAAGTGTATTATTCCAACTGTTCATTACTTCTCTTGTAGTTTATCAATTTTCTTATTTTTTTCTTCACTGGGCTATTTTTCCCTTGGACTTATAGCATAATGCTTTTCCATTAAGAATTGTAGCTTAGCTAGTAGTAGTAATAATAATAATAATAATAATAATAATAATAATAATCTGTCCAGACGGTGTTGCCATTGTGTAGTCTAATTTGCTGCATGACGTGTTGCCAACGCATGTTCGAGGACTTGCCTCCTTGGATCAAAACCTGGGTTAGGACCAAACCAACAACTGAATTTTGACAATAATGGTCAGTGTGGCATGACAAAATGAGGTATACGATAATAAATGATTTCTAAAAGATATTAGTAAACTCACTCTTGTATTGAAATATGCATTATTCATTGTGTATGCATATGCTATTTTGAAATTATTGCCGAGGGTAATACTGAAGGCCTTAAACTTCATGTGTCAAAATATGCACAAATAATTTGGCAATGCTCTTACTTTACAGATAAATATTTCTATGTCATGCATAAACTATTAAACAGTTTATTTAATGATTCAAGTCATGGTATTAGAATTCAACAAAATAAATAAAAAATATTGTGAAATATAACTATATTCCGGGGTATATCGTACTATGTATTCCAATCCGATTCAGGATTAAGTCTGTCTATCAATCCTAATTACAGCTAAAGTAAAAAACATGACGAATTTTAGGTTTTGTGTTACTATATTCTACCTCGTTTCATGATTGCTGTTAATCACAGTTCCTTTCAATGAGATTTAAAATTCATATTAATTGCATGGTGATATCCATACTAGAATATCAAGTAATAATTACACTAAAGAGTGCCCAGAACAAAGTAAGGGAAAACGATGTAAATTTAGTAAACTGACAATCAAGATGATTGATGAGAAACCTATATAAACTTTTTAGTCGCCTTAACTTGATGTCATTATTAATTTCATTATAAAGGAACACGAAAAAAATAACTAAGCCGTGTATAAGTTTAATCGTTTGATATGGAACTGAAAAGCCTTCAAAGGTACATTGGTTACAAGACCACAGATCTTTGTGTAAACGTTTGCGCAATCATACAAATCAAGGAGACGTGCTAACAGTTCACAGAAAAATTGTTCAATAAATTTGTTCATATAGGGCTTTCATTTTATCATTGTCATTTTATCATTATCATGTATAGCAAAGATTGCCTAAGTTAAAAAGTAAATATTCCTGTATTTTAGTGTAGACTGGGACATTCAAATAACCAAAAAACAAAAACAACAACAAAATAAGAAAATCTTATGAATATTAAGGATTACCACTAGAAACTAAACTGCTCCGATAGTTTACATTTAGACATTATAAGCATTTACATCTATGCTTCTTAGCTATCTCCTAACGCTATAGTTCCATCCTATATTATATCTGACTAATTGCTATAAATCAAATTCTCAACCCAATTCGACAAAACCATATTGGATTAAGGAACGAGATCATTCGTCCATTCTCGTACTGCTGGAGAAGTCGAAATTGGGGCCTTCAATTTGTGAGATAAGTGTGCTTACCACTGCAAGACGAGGCCAGAGAGAGTAACAAGGAGTTTCAAGGATTTTGGATGTTTCCAAGACTTTTTAGTCCATTTGCGGAGATTCCATTTGCTCTTGGCTGGAATGATTTACTTTAAATATTTAGTAGAGAGTTTTTACGATCTCGTCTAACTTATTCTTGAACTAGTTTACCGTGTTACTGTTTACTACACTCGCTGGAAGTGTTCCATGTGTGTAAAGAAATTACCACTGTGAGTGGTGTTGTATCTCTTCAATTCCAGTTTGTATCCGTTAGTTCTGGGCTAGTTGTGTCAAGCGTGAATAGATTGATGTAGTCTATATTTGTTACTCCTTAGTCGTGAGTTTGTAGATCAAATAAGTTCAATCGTTCCATTCTCCGTCTAAATCCAAATTGTCTTGGTGTTGAAACTAGGTTGATGACCCTAGCTTGTACTGCTTTTAATTATCTATATCCTTCTGAATACTTGGAGGTGAGAATTGGACTAAATGGGGTCTTACCAGTGACTGAATCCTATCTTAAAGCTATATTGTCTTCTAAGTTCGCAGCTTTTATGCCTAGTTTAGTATCGTCGGCAAATTTAGCTATTCTACTATTTAATCATAAATCTACGTCGTTGATACAGATCAAGAACAGCTGCCCACTCTGAGGTTTCTACATTAATTACAACTCTCTGTTTTCCGCTTGTCAGCCAATCCTCGATCCATTCAGATGACTCATCAATGATGCCTAGTGCTCTAATTCTAACCATTAACTTTTCCATATATGCTAAACATGCTGAAGAAAAATTCCAACAGATTTGTTTCACAGGATCACTTTTGTCTAATACCATGTTGGATGTGTTGGATGTCTATCAGAAGATTATTTTTCTCTATGTTCTATTATTGAATCTATTGTAATTGATTAAAAAATGTTGTAAGGCACTGAAGTTAGCCACATAGGTATGTAGTTGTCAGGTTCTTATTTTGGTCCCTTCTTGTAGATTGGAGGACCATTGCCTGGTTTCCATCATTGTGGTGCCTTTCTTTCGTCGTCGTCTCTTGGATGATTATCATCTGGACCTAATGCCTTAGACTTACCAAGTCATTTTTTTTTTGTTTTTTTTTTTTGTTTTTTAGCATCTTTCATTGTAAAGGCAAATCTGTTTAGTGGTTGTGGCCTTCATATTGATAGCTGCTTACGGGAGGGTCGTTAATTCTTCCCTAGTGAATACAGTTGTGAAATATGCACTCATAAGTTCAGCTTCTTCTAAGTCATTTGTTATAAGATTATTCTCAGAGAGAGAGAGAGAGAGAGGGGGGGGGGGATCATCAAAGACAAAACTGAATCATGAAAACGTTATCAGCAATGAAGGCAAAATAATTGATAACAGGCACAATAGCTATGATCTCATCTCGAACAACCCCCTTCTCTCTCTCTCTCTCTCTCTCTCTCTCTCTCTCTCTCTCTCTCTCTCCTCTCTCTCTCTCTCTCTGTCTTCGCCTTGGACGGGAGTACCTGAAATAATAGCGAGTCGATTTGACCCATTAGCTAATCACTTGTAGGAATTTTATATCAGTTATCTTGAAACTTCGATTAAATCATAAACTGTCATTACCCTTGGCTGTATTGCGCTAGATAATGGCTGGAATGGTTAATGAAGTGAGTATTCTAATTCATATTACAGTAAAGGAATTCTCAGGAATCCACAAGTTTTAAGTTTCTATCTTTCAACATTAACGAATGATTGTAGGTAATGTTATGAAAGATAGACTATTGACTTTAAAAAGTATTTCTTCTAAAATACAAATCCGTTATCATCAATAAGAAAAGATGCAAACTGGAAGAACCAATGGCAATTTAAAAAAAAACGCATGTATATATACAAGACGATTAAATTCATTTTCAAGTGCAGGGCTAAAAATGCATATTTTCGAAGAGAACTACATATCTGGACGAAAAAGACTTTTTGAAAACTCCCAACCTTTCATTACGAAAAGGGAAGAAGTGACCTGCAGGACCGATCTCTTCAATCTGTCTCTTGGTTCTTTAATTCAAGTGTTAAAGAAGGTTCTCACACTTAATCTGTCGAGGTCAGCAAATGTCGAGGAATTAGTTCATTAGCTTCTTCAGACCTTCTTCTTCCCCCTGTCTCTGCCTTCTCAACTTTTCCGATTAAAAGAGTGTTAATTACCTCAAGGTAAGGTAACACATGATTTTTGTTTTCTCTTGAATTACGCACTATGAAGAATTGTCTTTATTTCTTTTTGTCGAATTCAATGGAAAAACACATTATTATTATTATTATTATTATTATTATTATTATTATTATTATTATTATTATTATTATTATTATTACTTGCCAAGATACACCACCAGTTGGAAAAGTAGAGAAAGCAGCCCAGTCCGGAATATATATAAAGAAATAATGATAAACAATATATAAGAAATAATATATATATATATATATATATATATAAATATATATATATATATATATATATATATATATATATTATATATATATATATATATATACATATATGTATATATGATAAATTTTTCACATTTAGACCTATTTTTTACATATTTTAAATAAGCCATCTATTCCAATACATTAATGTAGCTAAATGGTACGGTCACTGTCAAACAAGCATCCTGGACCAGGGTTCGATTCCCGGCCGGTCAGATGCTATTGTCTTCGAGTGATTTCGCCTCGAGAGAATGATCCCGAGGTCGGTAAGAGAATCCAGACCTTAATGTATTAAAATATATGGCTTAATCTATATATATATATATATATATATATATATATATATATATATATATATATATATATATATATATATATATATATATATTTACATATATATATATATATTTACATATATATATATGTATATATATATATATATATATATATATATATATATATATATAATCAATAAGATCCGTATCAATGATAAACTAAAATAAAATCTATTCAACAGCAAAGCATCTGTAGCAAGTTGGAACGTCTAATGTTTCCCCTATTCAATCACCAGATGACTAAAAAAATTACTGTACTAGTATACTGTGTAGTACTGAGTCTTATGATGGAGAAGGCAAGACTGTTAAAATCAACTGTATAACTTGTACTACGTGAAGGATGGTACCTGGGAAGATCATGATTATGAAAAATTTCATGAAGTGACACAAAAAAGTAACTGAAGGATGGTATCAATGATTAATATCCAGATCACAGATATGGAATTTTATATAACTACAGTATAAGTATAATGAGCGACTGAAGACCATTCAAAATACTCAAAAGATGGCAAAATGTAATAATTGAAACAAAGTTCCTCTGGATAGAGTGATCACCAAAAATCCTAAACGACTTTCTCAATACAGCATGCGATTTTTTGTTCAATCGAATATAAAACAAGATAGATGCGAAGAAATTTTCAATGTAAATATAGAGATGTTGAGGGAATCACTATCCTTGATCTATCTACAATCATACATTCTGTTTTATTATGCTTCAATTTCCACCCCAAAACTTGCACCATGCTCCAATTTTCGCGAGATCACTATTTTGAGAGATTATCAACCACAGGTCTACATTCTTGAGATGGAGCTGGTGTAGGGAGAGTAGCACCATCTGCATTTGCATCAAGCTTGTTTTCTGTGCCAAACCACAAACCATGCGTATATAATATAAGAAGGAATGAGCCCAGATAACTACCCTGAAGAACATTTGATATTACAGTCCTAATGTCACTATAGTGCTATTCATCAAATAGTCTTTGCAAGTTTGAAAACAAGGATCTCATGATCAGCATAGTCAAAAGCAGCACTTGAGTCAAGGATAATTATACGAACTTCCTGACCACGAACAAGAGATTTCTATACAGAACTGACAATCGACAGTTTACGAAAGCCAAACTGCAAACTAGGAAACATGATTATCTTCAACATACCTATTGAGACGTTTTACCAAAAGACATTCAAAACATTAGAATGGAATTACAGAAATTGGGCAATAACCAGCAGGGCTAGGGCTACCATAAACACATTTACCTAATGCAGTAATATTACCGTTTCTCCAGAAAGTGCAAAAAGATTTTTTCCTTGCTGGCATGCGAAATATAACAAGTAACCTATGGACTAAGTAATCAGCTGTCTTCATAATAAAGTAAGAAAAAATATAATTTGGGTTTAAACCTAAACAAGCATCAAGATCCACGGTAAATGTTTTAATTTCACACGGCCAAAAGCTAAATTACTTTATCTTCAGAAAACAGGAATGAAGACGACTACATTTATCATTACTCTACTTACTGCCAAAACCATTAGCCGTAAGGGTGACTTTTCCTTAGGATAGTGAGTGACACAGCCATTTGGTTTAAGCATAGGAGGAACAGTGAAGTCTACACCAAAGAGTGGAGTTTTGAGGGTAGCCAACCAGAAAAAGATGTCTTTCATGGTCAAAATGTATTCCTTTTAAGTTGAAGCAAAAACATTGAGCAATAGCTCTTAGCCCAGTCAAGTTATTCCAAGTCAAATGTGATCTATTACTGTTCCAAAAATGATAAACCTCCTTCTTCTACATATAAGCACCTCAAACAAGAAACCTTCCTTAGGTATTTTAACACTAGAGAAGGAATTTGCCTATGAAGTATACTGACTCGATATACATTCAAGTGAACATAAGGTCCCTTGATACAATTGCGATAAATTAAAATGGAAAAGAACACTAAAAATATAATTCCAGCGTATTTATATATATATATATATATATATATATATATATATATATATATATATATATATATATATATATATATATATACATATATATACTTATATATATATATACTTATATATATATATATATATATATATATATATATATATATATGTGTGTGTGTGTGTGTGTGTGTGTTTGCAAAACTCATTGGACCACGTGATGTTCAGGTACAAAAGAAAAAAATGGAATTGTAAATTCTAACCGATTTTGCCTTCCACAATTTCAGTACATCTTTATGATCCCTGATAAAGTAAGTGATATTTTACATTAAATATGCAAAGGTAAGAGTACAAATAAGCTTAAAATCTTTAGTTAAAACAGATAAAATATTATCATGGATACTTACGTTTCCATGCACTTGAAAACTCAATTCTATCCGTCCAAAAGACAAGTGGAAGAAATCAATCATCTCTCCGTCAATCCAACCCCATTAAACAAAATTAATCTCCATTGCATAGCAAATCACAATGAATCGAGTTGAAAAATATCATGTTGCCTTTGCTTCGAAACTAATCTAAAATAACGATGGAAGAGAGTAATTACACATTTTTGGGACGCAACATTTTCAGGTAATTGGTGTACAAATTACATCATACATTACACCACTAAAGAAAATTATTAATCCCATTGATATTTGAATTACTTAATCTTGAATAATAAAAATTATTACAATAACAACAACGATTATAATAAATGAAATGAGTTCTTTGAACAATGATATCGAGCGTCAAGGCAAAAATGTGATTCTACGTGTTCAACATGGCTGGCAAATCCAGATGTGATGGTTTATTTTTTTTTTTCCTCAAACTTGTCCTACGTAATTCGCTCTTTTGTCTTTTATTACGCAAGAACAGGTTAAATAATCTAACTTTAAGTTTGATCAGGTTTTAATTTTCCTTCTAAATATAGAAGCAGTTTGGTTTCATACTAGGAAATTTTCTGAGAAGTAGCGTGTAATACCGTAATATTCATATTGTTTCAAAGATTCCAACACGGGAAGAAAAAATTAATCTTCTTCAATGAAGAAAAAATGGACCGACAATATGAATAGACCACGTCAGCATTGCGATGAAGATGCATATTGACGATTAGACATGGGGCAAGAAGACTGGCTGATTGCACTCCCGAAACTGAAAGAACTACTATTTATATCATCACAGAACTAAAAACCACCGGCAAAGTTTGATAGAACGAAGTCAGAAATGGGAAAGAAGAGAGCAACTCTCTCCACCAAAACACCTTAAATGAGGAACTTGAATGAATGAAGCATCAAAAGATCCGATCTGAGGCCAACACTCAGCAGCATTCTTGAAAATTTATCATGAGAGCAAAAAGAAAATAGAAGCTTTCTTTCTCCTGCAATTAGTTTCGACTTCAATAAAAATGAAAGGAAAGAATACGATTCTTTAACTCCTTTCAAGGGGAGACAGCTCCGAGATCTTGTTCAAGGACGAACTTTTCTTTTTCGTCCTTACCTAACAATTTTTAGTCCTCAGTTTCTAATGATGAAAGTGAAAACATTATTGGAATAAAACTAAATAAAATCATGCCCGTCTAATGTTAAGGAGCTTACAAGCAGCAAAGGTATCATTCTTGTTAGAGCTATTTTGCTTTCAACTCTTTAAAGAGAGAGAGAGAGAGGAGAGAGGAGAGAGAGAGAGAGAGAGAGGAGAGAGAGAGGAGAGAGATGAGAGAGAGATGAGAGAGAGAGAGAGAGAGTAGTTGATCTCAGGGTGACAGTGAAACAATAGTGGTGAAAATTACAAAACTGAGAAAAACCAAAGTAAGTGACTTTTCATGCTAAGTCAATTGATCTGTGTATGAGAGAGAGAGAGAGAGAGAGAGAGAGAGAGAGGAGAGAGAGAGAGAGGAGAGAGAGAGAGAGAGAGAGAGAGAGAGAGAGGAGAATAGTTGATGTCAGGGTGACAGTGGAACAATAGTGGTGAAAATTACAAAACTGAGAAAAACCAAAGTAAGTGACTTCATGCTAGGTCAATTGATCTGTGTATGAGAGAGAGAGAGAGAGAGAGAGAGAGAGAGAGAGGAGAGAGAGGAGAGAGAGAGAGAGAGAGAGAGAGAGAGAGAGCCTTACCTTATTCTATGTTTGGGTTCCCCCAGGTCCCTCAGTGTGAGGCACCTCTTATATCCACCAGAGAGTTGCTAATGCATCTTCCCGTGTATTTTGCATCTTCCAGTCTTGGATGGTCTGAGATGCATCTTAGGTATTTATCGATTTTATTCTTAAACACATCTACGCTCACTGATATGTTTCTTAGATGAGCTGGCAGCGCATTAAATACTCGCTGTATTATCGATGCTGGTGCGTAGTGGATTAATGTCCTGTGTGCCTTCCTTAGTTTTCCTGGTATAGTTTTGGTCACTAATAATCTACCTCGGCTTACTCTTTCTGATATTTTTAGCTCCATGATGTTTTCAGTAATTCCTTCGATTTGCTTCCATGCTTGTATTATCATGTAGTGTTCTCTTCTCCTTTTCTAGACTGTACGATTTTAAAAATAGCAGTCTTTCCCAGTAGTCAAGATCCTTAACTTCTTCTATTCTAGCAGTAAAGGACCTTTGTACACTCTCTATTTGTGCAATATCCTTTTGGTAGTGTGGGTACCATATCACATTGCAGTACTCGAGTGTACTACGTACATAAGTTTTGTAAAGCATAATCATGCGTTCAGCTTTTCTTGTTTTAAAGTGTCTGAATAGCATTCCCATTTTTGCTTTACATTTAGCCAACAGTGTTGCTATTTGGTCGTTGCATAACATATTCCGGTTTAACATTACACCAAGGTCTTTAATTGCTTCCTTGTTTGTCATTGTCTCGTTATTAGGTCCCCATTCTTTCTCTGTTTCCATAATTCATTTATTCAAATTTATCGGAGTTAAATACCATCCTATTTATCTCCGCCCATTCATACATTTTGTTTAGATCTCTTTGTAATGAGTTCCTATCTTCATCACAAGTAATTTCTCTACTTATTCCTGTGTCATCGGCGAAACTTCTCTCTTCAGAGTCTTTAACAATACAGTCTATGTCTGAGATCATAATAACAAACAGCAGTGCACCTAATACCGTACCCTGTGGCACGCCAGATATTACCTGAGCTTCATCTGATTTCTCGTCATTTGCAACCACTATCTGTTTTCTGTTTTGTAGAAATTCTTTTATCAATTTTCCCATCTTTCCCACAATATTATGCTTTCTCATTTTTATTCTAATATATCATGGTCTACCTTGTCAAAGGCTTTTGCAAAATCTAGATAGACCACACCTGTGTCTTTTTCATTTATCATATTTTTGTATATGTTTTCATAGTGTGCTATCAGTTGGGTTTGTGTACTTTTTCCGGGCACAAAACCATGTTGACCTATATTAAATAAATTATTTTTAACCAAATGATTCATTATTTTCTTTTTTATTACCCTTTCATACACTTTCATAATATGTGATGTTAAACTAACAGGTCTATAATTGCTTGCCTCTAGTCTTGATCCACTTTTGAAAATAGGGATTATATATGCTAATTTGTGTTTAACATATATCTCGCTCCTATCTACACTTTGTCTTCGCAGTATTGTAAGCGGCTTCGCAATAGTGTGTGCAGTTTTTTCTAACAAAATCGCTGGAACTCCATCTGGCCCGGCTACCAATCCATTTTTAATTTTGCTTATAGCCTGCACAGTATCTGCTTCATTAATATCTATATACGTTAGATATTCAATATTTTCTTCTCTCATTTCTCTTTCATTATTCTCATTCGCAATTCTTGGCGTGAATTCACTCTTATATTTTTCTGCTAATATGTTGCATATTTCCTTTTCTTAATTCGTTAACCGTCCTTCAATTCTTAGAGGGCCTATTTCTAATCTCCCTTTATTCATCTTTTTTGCATAGGAGCAAAGTCCTTTGGGGTTTTTCTTGATATTTTGAAGTGTCCTTTCTTCTAAGTCCCTTTTTTCATTTTCTTTTGATTGTATAATCTTCTGTTCTGCATTTTCTATCTTACTTTTTATTTCCATCATTGTTCATACATTTTTTTTTTTTTTGCAAGATTTTTTCTTCCACTTTCTAATATCTGAAATAAGATCCTTCAGTCTCTTGGTATGCATGTCTGATGTTAATTTTCTTTTTCGGTACATATTTTTGAACAATTTTCTCCAGTATTTTGTACAGTATATCCGTATTTACCTGTATATTATCACTTATTAATACATTATTCCAATCTTTGTTCAATTCTTCATTTATTTCTGACCATTTTATATTCTTACTATAAAAATTATATTTTCCATATCCTTCCCATCGTTTTGTGCTTTGTTTATCTCTGCGTTCACTTGCTTTGGAATGGACTATTAATTCTAAAACAATGTAGTCTGAAATTCCCGTTATACACTATTATTTCTTTAACATAATTCACCTCATTCACAAATACTAAATCTAGGACATTGTCCTTTCTTGTTGGGAATGTGGTTTATTTGTTGCTTATTGCGTTCTAATAGCATATCTTGAAGCTTTTCAAATTGCCTCTTATCTTCTGCGCTACTATTACTCTCTTTTTTATATGTATATATATAACCACTTTCTTCTATCCATTCTTTCCAATCTACGAAAGGAAAGTTAAAATCTCCGGATAGGAGTATATTCCAGTTATTATGGTTTCTACATATATCATTTATTTTTTCATCTACTTTTCCTTGATTTATGTCTCTTCCATATATTGCGATTCCCCTTGATTCCTATTTGTTCCGTCTGATCTATAAGTTTGGAAACCCTTTATCTGGTCATCACTGCCAGTCTCTTGGGAATACCATGTTTCACTTATATCTAATATATCTATTTTTTTCAATTTGGGTTAGTTCTTCTAAGAACTCTATTTTCTTATTAGAGTTACTCATGACTAAACCCTGTGCATTCATCGCTATCATGGTTTGTGTTTCTTCCCCATCATCTAATATTGGTGATAATATGAATTCTCTCATGTTTTCTTCCTGTTCTGATATGATGTTCTTTTCTTTATTTCCAAGAATTCTGCCATTCAAAAATCCAACTTTTCTATTATATTTGCTCTTTCGCCTTCATATTTATTTTTGTGTGTATACCTGCAATTATCCCCATATCTGCACCAACCCCTGGCATTATAGATGCATTCTTTGTAATTGGGCTCTAATTGTGCATATTTGGGGTGAATGGCATCATATCTTGGGGCCTTTTGTGCATAGCGCGGTATATACTCGGCTTGTTTTTGTTGTTTCTTTTTTTGTTTCATCTTTGCTTTCATTATACTTCTCTGTTTGCTTTTGAATTTTCTGACTTTCAATCATGGTTGCAGGATGCATATTTCAACAATTTTTTTCTGAATTTGCATCCTTTTCCTTCTTTCAGGTTTTTGCATATTTTTGGATGGAGATCTCTGCATTTATCTCCATATCCGTCTAAATATGCACATTTACCATATATTTCATAATTATGGCATATCTTTCGATACTTGTAGTGGCATCTTTCGCCAAATCTGCAATTCGCTTTTTTCAGTAAATTGCAGACTATATCTTTCTTTTCTTTTTTTTTCTTTTTCTTGTTCTTCCCTAAAAGTATGTAGGTCTGGGTAGAGTCTCTTGGGTCTATTATTTGTTTCCATCTGATAATTTATTTCTTCGTAAGTATGTTGCTGAATAGCATCCTATGTTGTATCAATGATTTCCTCTGCATCCTTACACATATCCTGTTAATTCTTCTTCTTCTTCTTCTTCTTCTTCTTCTTCTTCTATTTGCAGATTCAGTCTTGACTTAATTATATTTTCTATCCAGACTAAGCATGTTGAGCAGAATACCTTTGTGTCTTTATTATTTATTTGTTGTTGTACTTCAGCCCACGTAGGGTGTGTTTGGTACATGACATGCATCGCATTTCCTATTCAATTGTTGCGGATCAAGAATGCTGCACCACATCCTACATGTATTGCACCATTTTGGCATTCGTTTTTCCCAATGCATCAATCAGCATATTCACCATATTGGACTTTTTATTGTTCTTGGATGGAATGTGCTGATTGATGTAAACTTTTTTTATAAGTCTCTTTATCACCTGGATCTTCTTTGGAATTTCTTCTATTATTTTGATGATGTTTTCCGCAGAATTGCTCCAGCTTGTTGGATCATATTGTTTCAATATGTTTGAGAATATCTTTCCGTCGCACTGGTTGGAGCTATTAGCGACCTCTGTTATCAGTAGGTCTAGTTCTTGTTGTGCCAACTCATGGAATTTACTCTTGCTGATTGCAGCAATATCCCTCCATGCCTTGCCTGTGTTATAGCCTGCCATCTTGTTCAGATTTTTTGTAATTCACAAGATAACTATCCTATGCCGACGTTTTATCCCACTTTTCTGACCTCATACTAATCACCGACTAGTCACGAAAACTTGTAGCTATATTGCACTCGATAGCCTTTTGTTATCCGTGTTAAATCAGCTGATTTCTCGGATCACACAATGGGACTCACCAGCATACAGTAACACTCGCCTTGTCGGGCCGTGGTGCAAGTTCTTATTGCACGATAAGAGAGGTCAGTGTTTATAAAAATACCCAACAGCAAATTGGTAAGCGGAAATGAAAACACTTGGGAAAACTTAACAATATTTATTACCAACAATTTTTAGGACAGTCAGCCTTGTGACTACCTAACAATTAGAATTAACAATTAACAACTAACAACATGAACAGAGAGAGAGAGAGAGAGAGAGAGAGAGAGAGAGAGAGAGAGAGAGAGAGAGAGAGAGAGAGAGAGAGAGAGAGAGAGAGAGAGTGTTACCTACCAGCCTATGCCAAAAGAGAAAAGATCAATCTATGGTGAAAATCTCTATTCACCCAGAGTCCTATTGGTAGCGACAGTCAGTTTGAAACATTGGACATTTCGACAAACAAGACAGGCCTTATGGGAATCCGATTGATCGGTACTACTATGAGAGAGAGAGAGAGAGAGAGAGAGAGAGAGAGAGAGAGAGAGAGAGAGAGAGAGAGAGAGAGAGAGAGAGAGAGTCCAATTTCTTGTAAGTTGAAATGAACCACAGTTTGTGAAACGCCCACTTAATTAAAATTCTTTACTTACTTATCTCGCGTGTAAATAATAGTCTGCTTTGAGCATCTCATTGGAGAAGTACTATATTTTTTCATGATAAACCAAAGGCGGAAGTTCTTCAAACTCAATTAATAACAAACTTTTCATTACAATTAGAAAGTTCCCTTTGTTATTTCTTTCTCAAGGTAAACTAAATGAATGGAAAACTTTTCAGGGGTGTGGGGCCATGAAAGAGCAACATTGGAATAATGAAAACCCTGAATATATCAACAGCAAGAGTAGAACGTGTTATGCCATAAACTGCTGAGACAGTTACTTGCCTTATTTTTACCATTTGAATTGAATTAAAAAAAAGCTTCCCTACAATAATTAAAAAACGTTAGATTTAATTTACATAAAGAAAATAAAATTTATAGGATTATCACTTATTATTATTATTATTATTATTATTATTATTATTAGCTAAGCTACAACCCTAGTTGGAAAAGCAGGATGCTATAAGCCCAGAGGCTCCAACAGGGAACATAGCCCAGTGAGGAAAGGAAAAAAGAAAAATAGAATATTTTAAGAAAAGTAACAGCATTAAAATAAATATCTCCTATATAAACTATAAAAAATTTAACAAAACAAGCGGAAGAAAAATAAAATAAGATAGAATAGTGTGCCTGAGTGTACCCTCAAGCAAGAGAACTCTAACCCAAGTCAGTGGAAAACCATGGTATAGAGGCTATGGCACTACCCAAGACTAGATAACAATGGTTTGATTTTGGAGTGTCCGTCTCCTAGAAGAGCTGCTTATCATAGCTAAAGAGTCTCATCTACCCTTACCAAGAGCAAAGTGGCCACTAAACAATTAGTGCAGTAACCCCTTGGGTGAAGAAGAATTGTTTGGTAATCTGTGTTGTCAGATGTATAAGGACAGAGGAGAATATGTGAAGAATAGGCCAGACTATTCAGTGTGGATGTGTGTAGGCAAGGGGAAAATGAACCGTAACCAGAGAGAAAGATCCAATGTAGTACCATCTGGCCAGTCAAAAGACCCCATAACTCTCTAGCGGTAGTATCTCAACGGGTGGCTGGTGCCCTGGCCAACCTACTACCTATAAATCAAGGATCAATCTCCTTTGTGTGCTATGCAATCTTTTTTTCCAGATCGTTAAAAACTACTAAATGAACATTGCGGTCTCTCTTCTATCCTGTTAATACACCGCCTACCTTCTCTTCTAATTGAATCGCAAAAATATCAGGTTTTGTTACTCCTTGGGTGTATCAATGAAAAAATTCCGGACGTCATCGGCACATAATCTGCCATGGCCATCTGCCTGGGTTTAGGTAGTGACCGAGCAGTTTCATACCAAAAATCAATGCTGTTACCTTAAAACAATGTGAATGTATAATATAAGTACTGTATACATGTATGTATATGCATGTGTACTCTCAAGAAAGGAATCAATTAAATCAAGATATAGAAAATCATAGGTAATTTCAGCGATTGGTAGTAAGGATATAAAGAGGGTATCTAAGCTTCGTGGTAAGTAAATAAGGAAGAGCTAACTTGACAGGCCTCTGATAGGTTGAGGAACACTCTCCTCAAAAACTTATGGAAAAAGGGACAGAAAGAGTACCTATGAAAATTGAGTTTGTTAACAGTTTGGGAAACGATAAGGATAAAAAATGAGGGAGTATACGTTTCAATAAAATGATTAAACACCAGAATCACGGCAACTGAACTCACCCAATTGTTTTAGTATTAAGTTTTCCTTTTTAGAAGACTGATTTTTCCAAGGGAATTTAGAAGACGATTGCTCATCCAAAAAAACAATATAAAATTAATGATTCAATAAAAAAGTAATATCAATAAAATGAATCCCTTCACTTCCTAACAAAGAGAAAAGAATTAGAGAGTTTGGAAGCAAATTCCAATGATAAATACTTTACCCTTTTCCATAAAATAACACAATATCCAATCTCTCTTCTTAATGTACATCTTGCGAGACCAAAAAATCATAGCTCCATAAAAATATGTAGGCTTCATATTCTATTTGGAAAATGAATAAAAAACTTACGGGTGACTCATTATTATTCTAGATAGAAAAAATAAAATCAATGAGTAATGCTTCTCTCCATGGAAGAGAGAGAGAGAGAGAGAGAGAGAGAGAGAGAGAGAGAGAGAGAGAGAGAGAGAGAGAGAGAGAGAGAGAGAGAGATTGGGCTCAATTTAAATTCCTCTCAGCGTTCAGTGTTTCCTTGTAAGATCCTGAGATGGTCTACTGCCACCCAAATGATGTCACCGACCATATCGAGTCGATCGCTCACATCAATCTTTCTACTTAGGCAATAGTAGAAAAAATGATATGAATTAATGGGTATAAAAAAAAGTGCATTAAAAAATAGTTACAGAAAATTCTTAATCAATCAATCAATCAAAAATAGTTATACAACTAAATCGATATTTGAATCAAGTCATCTTCAAGAAAGAATTGACCATTCCTCGCAAACTGAATAATGTTTTATTCTGACTGGTATTGAATAAGAATCTAACAATAAATGCAGCTAGACGGAAACAATTTTGATATATGTTGATGGCAGAATGCATATACTCAATTGTCTACCAAATAACAACCAAAATTGCTATTTATTTAATCCTGATCAGGGAGAAGCACTTTCCAAACACAGAGGTGTACGTATATATATATATATATATATATATATATATATATATATATATATATATATATATATATATATATATATATATATATATATATATATATATATAAATAAGCCATATATATTTTTGATACATTAATGTCTGGATTCTCTTAACGACCTCAGGATCAGAGCCCCAGGCGAAATCACACAAAGACAAGAGCTTGGGTCCGGCCGGGAATCGAACCCTGGTCGGCGAGACAAGAGCTTGGGTCCGGCCGGGAATCGAACCCTGGTCGGCAAGCTTGTATA
>NC_090725.1:234798675-234808675 GCF_036898095.1 Palaemon carinicauda | reverse complement strand
CAGTATATATATACATATATATGTATATACATATATATAACATATATATATATATATATATATATATATATATATATATATATATACATATATATATATATATATATATATATATATATACATACAGTATATACAGTATATATATACATATATAAATTAAGTATATACATATATATATATATATATACATATGCAGTATATATATACATATATATATATATATATATATATATATATATATACATATATATATATATATATATATATATATATATATATATATATACTGTATATATTGTACCGCACTTATTTCCTACACGCTCGCATTCTTAACTAAAATGTGCGGCAAAAAAGACTGTCTCTCCATTGATCGCCTAAAACCTGCACTTTATTTCACATGTATGCCCTTTTTAGGGGGGGGGGGAGAGCCATGTACCGTACATGTGTCATACACGCTTACACACTGTAAAGATTTTGCTTGTTATCTTATCATTCACTCTTCCCTCCACTGTTAATAAAATAACCTGTATAAACTTGATAGCTTATGCCTATTTTTTTTTGAGTTTTTGTGACGTTCTTGCTCGCAAGGCCTGGTATTTAAGCTCGATGTTTGTTTCATAAAGTTAGTTGCATTCACCTTGCCTCTCAGTTATCACCTAACTGGCGCCTCGCATAATATACAAATATACACATACATATATTTATACACACATTATATATGTATATATATATATATATATATATATATATATATATATATATATATATATATATATATATATATATTCATAATGCAATTATAATTCTCCTGATTACTCCTATACAAACAAGCAATCTTTCCTCTTACCTAACATTTTTAACATTGGTCAGACACTCAATCACACTTCCATCATTTTATCGCAATATTTAATCTACAATAACATAAACAGCTGGTGCCATTAAATCTTTGGAGCTTCCGAGTTGCCATGTTTATATCTTCAACGGTAAACTCCACATACATTTTCAAACTCACACTATTACCCTTCCAATCTTGAATCATTCAGATGTGCCTGTCTTGACGGAATCTATAAATAACCGTCTCTTATTCTAACATTCATTATTTCATCAAGCTTATTCCCTATATTTACTTCCCCACAGACATTTCTTAAGTGATTGATAATATTCACCCCTTGATTTGAATATATTCCTCCATTAATCCCACTTTTCTATTTATATTTTATCCATCCCGTACGAGAGTTTCCCTTCTTCGATTCAACGGTACCTCAAATAAAATGAAACTTAAAATCACGTAAAGTTAAGTGGATCAAAGGAAATTATTCTTATGCTTTAGAGCAACATAGCCCACCTAAGGTAAATTTCGTAAATAAGGAAAAATTAGAAAATATGGGTAAGTCCGTAATGAGAATGTCACCATCGACTTCTATGTTCATAACTGAAATTACAACCTCTTCAAAAACCGCTTATGTTTATCAGAAAAAATAAGGCAATTGTAGAATACAAACATGAATCAATTGAGGTGCTACAAACCCGTAAATATTAAGCTTTAAAAATAAATAATTCAGGTACATCACCAAAGATAAATCTCATAATAGTGGAGTAATTCAGTAAAACCATAATCAGCCACAATAAAAGTACACAGTTATGCCAGCAATAATGTGAAATCCATAAATGCGTATTTTCAGAAATTGTTAAGAATGAAATCTACTTTAAACAAACTAGCTGACCCCACCAATGACACGAAAATCTATCAATAACGATATGCCATTATAAAAATGTTTCCTCTATAATCAAGACTCAAAACTTGGTACTTATTAACTAAAATAAATTGTAGGAGAGAAATTTTTTAAAATAATTTCTCTATAAATATAAAAAAATTAAGAAAATAAATAAAAAACCAATATTTTCATGAGTAAAGCAAATGAGTATGAGTGGAATAAAATTCCATACATATAATTCAACATAGAAACAGGTAATAGTATATCACGAATTCATCTAATGAAAAATTTCTCTTACAAACACACTCTCTTTAAAGGTGAAATGAACAAGCAAAAAGCAAAGAGAAGTGACCCCAATCGCATAAAAATTTAAATCTGCAGCGGATGCTAATTATCTAGCGATTGATTGACTGATTAATTCTAAATTATCAGGCTCTTTATAAACGAAGTCTATTCAGTTAAAAGAATTAGTGGGGTGATGCCCACATTTAAAATCTTTAATCTAGAAGCTATGGACAATTGCTCGTGAAAATGCTCGATTTCAACTAAATATTTTCCGATAGAATTATAACAAAACTGTCAAAAGGCGATGGAAATATAAACTAAGCATATGAAAGGAAACCGACAATAATAATTATAACATTAATAAACATATTTCCCTCCCACTCATGCGCTGCTGTATATGATATTAACAACTGTAATCAATTCATACACGATTATTTCTATCTGGGAAATATGTAATTTTCTTAAGGCACTATGAAGAATAATTCGCTTTTAGTTTATAAAAACGTTCAATAAAGCCGCTATGCTACATAATAATAACACTACCATCAGTTTCATATGACAGTGCTCGAAGATATCATTCAACGTACCGTCGGACTACGTGTACCAGTGGATCATTAAATATATAAGCCATATGAATGATATATTGTAGGGGTTCACATGGGCAAAAATTATTCCTTGAGATCGACAAAAAGTTTCATTTACAAACTTTCAAAGATTATAACTGGCGACCAAAATATTAAGGTGACCAAAGGCAAATTTTATTACATACTGATAAGTAGAAAACAATTAGCTACCATAGGCTGAATCCAACTTTTCAAGAGAATGTTTCTGCAATGCATTAAAGTTCACAAAGCTTCCGATTTTCTGGTCAAAATTTTGATTTAACGGCTTTCAGACGTGAAACTTAGACTTCTTGAATGGTTTCACCCACGTCAGAAGATTACTACGTCGAGGTCCTTCCATTTTGATGGTATTCAATTGTTGAAAATAGAGGTACAGGCAGCAGCAACTGTTTTTTCCATCATTCATTCATTCATCTCTCTCTCTCTCTCTCTCTCTCTCTCTCTCTCTCTCTCTCTCTCTCTCTCTCTCTCTCTCTCTCTCTCTCTTGCAGTGTATTCATCACAGCAATTCTTGAAACGTGTAACCTCACAACAATGACAAGATATACTGTGATATGCATACACACACACACACACACACACACACATATATATATATATATATATATATATATATATATATATATATATATATATATATATATATATAAGAGAGAGAGAGAGAGAGAGAGAGAGAGAGAGAGAGAGAGAGAGAGAGAGAGAGAGAGAGAGAGAGAGAATAACCTCACCAAAATATCATGATACAAGGAGTTACAAGAATTTTGGATGTCTCAAAGACTTTTTAGTCCGTCGGCGAAGACTCCGTTTGCTCTTGGGTAGAGCGAATTAGTTTAAATGCTTAAAGTTTTTGTCTCTTGTCTAACTTATTCTTGATTTTGTTTACCGTATTACCGTTCACTACATCCGCGAGAAGTCTGTTCCAAGTATTTGCTATTTTGTATGTAAAGAAATTACCACATTGAGTGGTGGTGTATCTTTCCAATTCAAATTTGTACGCGCTACCTTTGGACTGATGTTTGCTAAGCATTAATAGGTTGTTTTAATCTACATTTGTTATTCGTTCAAGAATTTTTAATGTCTCTATTAGCTGTCCCCTCAGTATTTGAGTTTGTAAATCAAATCATTCAAACGTTCCATTCACCGGCTGTATCCAAATTGTCTTAGACTTAGTGTTGGAACTAGTTTGGTGGCCCTAGTCTGTACTGTTACCAGTCTATCTATATTCCTCTGAATACTTGGAGCCCAGAATCGGACTCAGTATTCTAGATGTGGTCTTAATAAGGATGTGTACAGCTGCAGTACAATGTCTTTGTTTCTATATTTGAATCGTCTCTTTATGTAAACAAATATTCTGTGATTTATTTTCAACTTTTATGCTTTGTCTGGTTAATTCAAATCTTTGCTAATAATAATGCCAAGGTCTTTGTTCTGGTCCACACCTTTTATATCAATAGACAGCAGTGAGTAATCTCTTTGTGAGTTACTATGACCCATGTGCAAAATTTTGCATTTCCCACAGTTGAAAGACACTTGCCATTTTCTGCACCATTCTCCCAGCTTAATTAGATCCTCTATTACAGGCTTATACATCATTTATGCCTAGTTTAGTATTATCGGCAAAATTGGCTATTCTACTAGTTAATCCTAAATCTATGTAGTTAATGTAAATCGGAAATAATAATGGGCCGAAGAAAGACCTTGGGATACTCCGCTTGTAACAGCTTCCCACTCTGAGGATTCTCCATTGATTACATCTCTCTGTTTTCGGTTAATCAGCTAATCTTCAACCCATTCAGTTGGCTAATCAATGATGCCTAGTGCTCTAATTTTATGAGAGACTTTATTAAAAGCCTTTTGAAAGTATAGGTATAAGTGAATACAGTTGTGAAATATGCATTCATCAGTTCGGCTTTTTCCAAATCTTTTGTTATAAGTTTACCCTCTGAGTTCCTACTGTTGCATATGCAAAAAAAAAAAAAAATCTCTTTGGGTAGATGAAGCCACTCTTTTCTCTTCATTGATCTTGGGCTTTTCAGCTTAACTTCTTGTGCTCGGAAATTTCATGAATTAAAGGCTGTGGACCCAATGATTTGTTTCCTGTCTCTGCTTCTTATTGCATTGGCTATTTCTCTGTTGAACCACTTAGGTTATGTACTTCCATTTGGTAAAAGTTTTCTATGCAGCATACATTTAACCCTTTTTTCTTTATATATTTCTACAAAGGAGTCCCATTGTTTATCTATGTTCCCTGATTTGTTGTATTCTACATTTTTGGTGTATTCCTTCAGTTTTATCCAGTTACTACGCCAGTAGTTTATTTATTTTTTTCTATAATTTTCCTTTCTTTTAGATGAGGAATATTTACCTGAAACCTAATTATTCTGTAGTCACTTTTGCCAATATTTTTGCCTACTGAAATATTAGATATTAAATTTTCTTCTGTTGTTAGCACAATATCTAGTATGTTGTTAGCCTTAGTTGGTTTATCGACCCACTGATGGAGGAATCTATTGTTGACGAATTATTGGTAGCATATGTCCCTCTGTGTTTGATGTAGAATTCATAGTGTCCCAGTTTACTGGTGCATTCAAGGACAGCTAGCTTATTGTTAACTTCTTGTCCAAGTTGTCTACACAGCTCTTCGTCCTGTTCTTATGTTTGATAAGGTGGTCTGTATATTACTATTATGGACATGTTTTTTCTTATGGTGTTGATATTTGTACTTGTCACTTTACATTCAGTTTCTAATTTAATTTCTTAGGGGTACAAGTGAATTTTAACATAATGCATTATCCCCATCACCTCCTTTGATAAGGCGATCATTCTTGAAAAGCTTGAAACCTGGGATTTTGTAGTCTCCAATAAAATCCTTTTTTTTTCTTGAATCCAAGTCTCGGTAATGTCTGTGACATCTAGTTCCTCCCAAGCTATCATTGCCCTGAAGTTTTCCAGTTTGTTTCTAACTGACTGAGCATTGAATTGTGCGACTCTGAAAAAAAAATTCTGTTTTTCTCTTCCTAAGTGGCTTTGCTAGTTTCCCTAATTTACTAGGATTTTAGTTTGACTTTTATCTGCATTATCCAAGTTTTCTGCCAAATTCCCTCTATTTACTGTTGGAAAATAAAGCGATTTTATATATATATATATATATATATATATATATATATATATATATAAATATATATATATATATGTTTTATATATATATATATATATATATATATATATATATATATATATATATATATATATATATATATATATATATATATATATATATATATAAAAATTATAATACAAACGAGGCCTCTGTAAGAATATACATGTAAGGCTTTAAAATGTTTATTTCAATAGAAGTAACAACATTATTCACCAGATCAGTGATTGACTCCTTGGAGTATGGAAGATTTACATTAGACTTTGAACTGCCACAAAAGAAAGTTAGCAGTTCCCGGGGTATGATGTTTTTAAAAAGGAAATAGGAATTACTAATATTTAGATGACATTATTCCCTGTATGGACTCTGAACAGTGTAGCTCTTCTATAAGGTATTGAGAAAATTTCTACAAGACTGAAGCAGTTCCGGGTATAGGAGATAATGAAACGTGAGTGAGAGCGCCTCCAGACTTCGCTTTATAAATATTGTACAAAATTCAAAGTTATATTTTCATATGATAAAAATACATTCTTATTAGGCATTTCAGCTATTCTTCAATATAAAAATCGACAATGTTTCCATTGGCATTATTATCTCTTCTTAGAAACATATAAACAAATGAGGAGGTCATCACAAATAACAACTAAAAATAATGAAAAATAGGATATGAAAAGGTCATCAGCAAATAACAAAGGACTGTTCCTTGGCGACTCACTTCTTGAAAATTGGCTCAGATTTGGTATGGGGATTTGGTCGTGGGGCTCAACTGACTCCACTGTGCTTGGCCTACAGGCTGCATGACGATGAAGGCTGGGGATGAAGGCTGGGGTTGCGGGGCCAACTGATGAGGTACGTACAACAGGCCTGGTGTTACAGTACCATGTGCTGGGTGACGTATGTGGTGGGTAGGCAGGTGGCGCCATTTGCTGACAAGTCGTGGTCTGCTGCTGGAACTCCATCTTGTGACTTGCAGTGAGCTCATCGTTTGAGATGAGGGTAAAGCACTATGCATGGAATTCATGAAACGTGTCGTCGCCCATACGAGACCCGCCAAGGCCCACCAATTTCCCTTGCTGCTGTCTGCTGAGCATTCCTGACGCTTTAGCATGATCACTAACTACTTCAAGTGTTGAGTGATCTTGAAATGAATTTTCAAAGGCAAGTACACAACTGGTGATACATCTGAACGGGAAAAAAGTAAACACAATAATGATTAACAAACTAACAATATATAGGCAATCAAATTTCAGAATTGTATACATGTGTACTTAACTGGTCCTCGGCAGCAGATGAGAACTCTGTTATGCAAGTTCAGCCCATGCTGGATGTAACCCCATATGCCACGTCCTCTTCATTATTCAGCAGCATGTTATCACTGTGTAGAGGCTGCATCAAACCCTCAGCTGGATACACAACTATTGTCTTCTGAGGTCATTGTCTGGTCTTCTTCCGTTTGTGCTTGGACACAGTCTTGGCAAACCCTACTGCATGACGGAAGTTTTCAAAGAGCCACTGCTCCCAGTCCATCATAGGCCTGGCTCCGCTGCCCGAGGTCTTCATGTTCTTGACCCATTTTCTTAGTTCTGCGAACACAATGCCAGGTTTTATCGCCTTCTCCTCGTATGCATGGTTGTTCCGTCTTATCCTCGTAAGCCTTTGATCGAAAACTGTACAGCCAATTGCGTTTCCTGTACCAATCGGCAACACACTGTTCCTGTTCAGGACTCGGCATGATGGCAAGTGACTTTGCCTTCCAAGCAGATTGTCATATTGTTGTCGATGTCTCTTCTGACATCTATACGGTTTCCACCAGCAACTGTATTATCTTTACTGGAATCTTTACTGTCTCTGCCACCTCTGTACTATCTGCGTACACATTTCCATACTCTCTCTGTAATTACAACGTACTCTTCTCCATTGGCATAGAGAGTACAGATGCTAAGGACTGAGTACGAATAGCGGTAAATGTAGTTCAGAGTGATTATGTAAAAAACAAAGATTTTTCTTATCTGCATGGATTGGCCAATCCGCTGGAGCATGCAACCGCTTTTAAAATTCGGCTTTGGATGTCCGTAGATCACAGTGGATATTGGGTTTGTGGCGGATGCTCTGTCCGCAACATCCGTGCGTAGGTGTGATAGGGTTTTGCTCTAATCCTTTCACCAGCATTTCTCAATATTTCTATATTGATCACATAATTTCCATTCTATTTAAACTGTATTTATTGGAAAACAGTTAATCTTAATTGCTTCAACCTATTTCCTTTTATTTACAGTCAACGTCTAACTTTAATTAGGTGAAAGAGAGGTTATCTAATAATCCCTTTAAACATTCCCTCAAACATCTACAAGTACTTTCCTCAAATCTTTTGCTCACTTCTTGTTACCTTTCTTGCTTCACTTACTTTGTGAACCACCTCTTCCCTTATACAAGTGTTACCAACATCTGTCCTCATCATCTTCTTTCCCACCATTATCCATACATCAAGGAGCCGGTTGCCTGATGTGCCCTCTCCAATTACTTTTATCAAAGGCTCCCTCTTCTACCAAACCTCTTTTATCTAGATCATCCTTCACCTTATCTCCCCCATCTAATTCTCTGCCTCTCTGTCCATCTTCTCCTTCAAAGGTTCCTCCAAAACCCTTTTCACTCTCCCCACCATCCATCCTTAAAACGTTCCCACTACATCTCAGTCATGGCACTCTTATCACTAATGTAATCTTTACTACGCCTGCCTGCCGTTCTTCTTATTTCATCATTTTCCAATCTTCTAAGCAGTGGTATTCCCATAATCTACCTCAGCATTTTTACCTCTGTTCTCTCAAACTATTCTTCCTATTTTCGTCTAAGATCCCACGTCTCCGATCAACACATTACTGGTGTTATTAATGTTATAAATCTTAACTTATAGCTTAATTGGCATTTTCTTATCACATACCGCTTCTACTATCTCCCCCTCTTTTCAAGCTGCTTGTTGTACTTGTCTCAACTTCAGCCTCCCATCCTCCCCCCTGAATTGTAGTAAATTCAAGGAACCTATAATGTTCCACCTGTTTTATAACAGAGCCCCTACCTTCATAATTACTTACATGATAAAACTACCTCCAATCATCCACCATCCATATCATCATTAATTACTTCATCTCTCTGATTTCCATTTGTTCTCCTTTCCTAACACACAGCTCATCTTTACACTTCAACTTTCTCCTCTTGTAAAAATAATCAAACTTTTTAACAGCTACTTTTGTTTTGCTTCACAGTCCTTAATCTCAATCACTATAACATAATACCTAAACTAAAAACAATTTTACGATCTATTCAAAATTCATCTTATCATCCCTGAACTTGGCATCAATATTCACTGTCCTTTCTGCATATGTAAGCATGTATATAATAAATAAATATATACAAACAAACATATATATATACTGTATATATATATATATATATATATATATATATATATATATATATATATATATATATATATACCAGCAAATGAAACCGTTTCTAGTCAACTGTAGGACAAAGGCCTCATACATGCCCATATTTATGTCTGGGGTTTGGCCATTTCTACACCATGCTGCGCACTGCGGATTAGTGATGGTGGGAGTTTATTCTGATCGCCCACAAAAAACTACACACACACACACACACACACACACACACACATATATATATATATATATATATATATATATATATCTCATATCATATCCCTTTCTGAGTGAGGATATCTTGACGTAGTGAAAGAGTTCGTGTATCACCATGATCATGAAAGTGGTACTAATCAGGGCCACCAATAATAGGTTGAATTGCTATAAGTGATTAGACAAAAATTTCCCACCATCGCCAATCCACACTGGCCAGCGTGGTGTTGAAAACTGACCAAACCATGGGCATGAATTGACACGTCTGAGGTCTCTGTCCTGCAGGGGATAGAAACGGCTGCATCTGTTGTTGCTATATATTCATTTGCCTTTTCCTCTTCAAAAAGGGTTATGCCGAAAAATTAAATTTTCTGGATATGGGTGTCAGCCTCTGCTGGTTGTTTTCTTGACTCCTGCTTTCACAGATATCCAGTTACAGCTGCGTCATTACAAAAAATTCCAGATGTATGAATGAATTTGGTCATATGCCCCGGCATCGGGGACGAAAGGACATTCCGCTTTGCTTTGCTATAGGTTGATAAACCCCGCAATTATATGTTGCAGTAAAAC
>NC_090725.1:234751175-234793675 GCF_036898095.1 Palaemon carinicauda | reverse complement strand
GAATGATCTTCCTATCCTTGCAGATAAATCGGTGGAACTTCATAATTTATATATGACTGACCTATTCTAACGTTGTTACAGATCTTACATTATTTTATATATTTTTTTATTTATTTCTTTTCATAAATAGTTTATTCACTTCCTTTTCTCACTGGGCTATTTTCCCTGTTGGAGCCCAGTGCCTTCTTTTCCAACTAAGGTTGTAGCTTAGCTATCAATAATAATGATAATAATAAAACGTACATTGGTATTCTGGAAAGGCAAAAGTGATGGCAAGAAAGACTATTAACGAACCCTCTGTGTAAGTGAAATTATTAGTGCTCTGGAAATATTACTGTAACGAAGTTTCATCTCCGATTAACCAATAAAAAAAAAGATAATTGGAAGGACTGCTCAAAGGTTTTAAAGACTGCTTATGAATGGCAGAGGTAAGGGACACTGACATTGACGTATCAAGCAAGACAATGCCCTAGAGACTGACCATATACACATATGATCAGCACCCAAGCCCCCTCTTCACCCAAACTACTGCCAAAGAGGGCCAGGCAATGGTTACTGATGACTCACCAGATAGACCTACAGGCTCCCACAAACACCCATATCCTTAGCTCACAAGGATGGTGGGGTTTCAGCGACCAAAGAAACTAACTAATTTGAGCGAGATTCGAACCCAAGTCTGGCGATTACCAGTCAGGGACGTTACCGCATAGGTCACCACAACCCTTGTGTTTGTGTTTCTATGGAATCATGCTCTGTTAGAGATATACTATACAAATACACACACACACACACACACACACACACACACACACATATATATATATATATATATATATATATATATATATAATATATGTATATATGTATATATACATATATATATATATATATATATATATATATATATATATATATATATATATATATATGTGTATATATATATATATATATATATATATATATATATATATTAATGCTTATTGACAAAAATAATTGGAGGTAATAATATACTTGTATGAACATCATAAAAGCGGCGCCTCTTTGTCATTAAAATTAACTTTGCGATTATTTAGATAAAAAGTATTAAACAAAGTCGTAATGGATCGAGATTAAAAAATGTCAATACAAATACATATCAAAATTATAGAGAAAGAATAAAAGATAAAAAGATGATTTCCGTAATTCCTTCTAAGTTATAAGGTCGATCCTCCATCTAAGAGCCAGTTCCTTTTGCACAATTTTACTTCCGTAGATTCAGAAGAATGGAATTGATAATTTCAAAACGAAAACAAGGTTAATCAATTTATTCTGCTTCAGTTGAGAGGAAAGTTTACCTCTCCTTTTTTTCTGTCTTAAAATTCCCCATTTAACGCTTAAACAAACAGACATCAAGCACCGGGCAATCAGGCACGCGACGAAGTCATTGAGTCGTGAATGACGAGCCTAAAAGCCTAATTGCTTAGGATTACACAAGTTCGCTTAGTTTCGGCTCCCTCGTAAATAATGTTGGCGCGCTGGCGTACAGGAGTTAACTTACAGGATCAAGAGGGGTAAAACGAGGAAAACATTTATAACGAGAGAGAGAGAGAGAGAGAGAGAGAGAGAGAGAGAGAGAGAGAGAGAGAGAGAGAGAGAGAGAGAGAGAGAGAGAGAGAAAGCAGTCGAATATTCAAATCCTTCAAATTTTCTTTGCTATTTAATGAAATGGTGTTGCTCTTCCTCTCTCGTATCAGTAAAATCCTTTTTTGACCAAGTAATGTTTACTAAAGGTTACGTTTGAATGAAGTCAAATCAAGTGCATCTGGTCGAAAAAAAAATAATAACATTCGCTAAACCAACCGTAGTTTACAAAACAAGTTTGATCTACCCATGATGAGATATAGTTCCTTTAACGACAAATAAGTCAATCTTAAACGATGATAATATGCTTGCTCATTAGAAGTAAAAACAGGCCCACGAAAGCGCAATGCAAAGGCCGAGGTTAAAAATAGTGGACGGACATCGGGATAAGAACCTTTTGTGTTGACTTTGTAAACCACCTAACAACCGTAATCTTGCCATTTGAGGACAATTATGCACCATTACACGTATCTTGAAATGCTTTTAGATTTATATCAGTACCTAGATTAACATTGGGTTCAGATTGGGAGAAATAAATGAATATTCTTCACGAAAGTTAATCGATGAAAATCAAGCTGTTAGTTCCCTTTAGTAATCGCAATCAAATGAAAAGCTATTCGTTATTATATTCTATTGCAATAAAAAAGTATAAATTTCGCTTAAGATCCATATTTTTTCCCATAACAGAGACAGGAAATAAAGGTATTTAAAAATCCAGTCTTTAAAAACGATAAGAGGCGAGGTTACTGACTTCGAAAAGTGTTATCTTATCACAGGAGGGGATCTTACTATTACTTTCTTTGATGTTCGGACATAATGATTAATGGCCTATAATTACATTATATGTCGTGTATCAAGTCTCTTCAATAGATAATCGGATAACATTAGGTATACAGTAATACACAAAACAGGGAAGAAATGAATTCTCCCAGCAAAATGAATCCAACATATCTTCAAAACATGTATTTACGGGATTTTATTCATCCTTAATTGATATTAATCAACAGAAAATATAAATCGCAATAGTTCTTAATTATAGCCTTAATATGCCCAATTAGTACGAGTATATTTTTGTGACTGAATATTTGAATATAAATGCTGTTGATAATGGACTTCATGTGTACAGCCCGTTATCATTCACGAATTATTATCTCTCATTATAAACACTGATAGCATTGCAGATGTTTACATTATTAATTATGAAATAGCTGTTACAAATTAGGACTTTGGGATGAGAGAAATTTAAATCAACCAATCATGCTTTTGCCGAGTTGAATTTGGATTGGCATCAAGATCAAAACAAATTATCGCTCATAGAAAATTATTTCTACTAAAATCAAACAATCCATGGAAACGTTTAGTTCTCTATTGATTCAGTAATGGAATTTTAAACATGTTTTGATACTCAATACCGCATTTTTCTTTTTGTAACTCCCACGATATTTGTTGCTCAAAGGGTTAGTGAGAAATGTCAGCCAATGGAACTTGAGAAATACTTTGTGGTAATTACACAGGCGTACTGATATCATGACCCATAAACTAACGATTTCAATGTGATGTTATAAGATCTTGTACAACCAAGAACTTTCCAAATCCTGTTAAAAAAACTGATCATGACATTTAACGAAATGCCACTGACTTTAAAACAAGAAGGTTGCCTAGCCTTGCCAGAATTCACATAAGTATTTACTACAGTTCGATTACTTTGTCGTACCAATTAACCTTATATTTCCAAAGAGTTCTTATTGAACGTGGATCTATTTCACAAAGATTAGTTGAATCCCAACCCCAAAGAACTATATAGCTCTTCAGTAAACATTACACAAATGCTCTAGCGTAAGCAATGCAGTTCTAGTAAAATCAAAACAATTAGCGATTTACGGAGAGATTAAAGTTAGAGGAAATGCTAGGATGCGTAGATATCCCCTTTATTTACTCACATATTTCAAAGAGCAGCCTCTGACTATGGTATGCGATGATTAACAGGAACATGTTCGTAATTCTGAAGCGAATTTCAATGCTACATTTCCAAAATACTGGCTTTCTTATTATGCAATTCAGCACACATCAATAGAGAGCTATATTGTACTTATGGTTATTTAACGTTTTCATATTTATATTACCAAAATTATTTTTTTTTTTCCAATCAACTTTATGCTCCTGTGTAGTAAAACACTAAGTTATAAATTTAAGTAAAATTTTTGGAATTATTACCCATAATTTCAAACATCAAGAGTGCTATTTCCTATTATGTGCGTAATCTCATACCTGACGTTACATCCCTTACGAAATCTATGTAACCCTCTGGAAGACATTTCAATTGGTTTTCCATAGGAAAGTAATAATTAATAAGCACTGAGGTAGATTATCTCCATTGGATACATATAAACTAGCAAACAGCTACACACACACACACATACACACACACACACACACACACACATATATATATATATATATACATATCAATAAAATACTATATATATATATATATATATATATATATATATGAATGTATGTATACACACTATATATATATATATATATATATATATATATATATATATATATATATATGTGTGTGTGTGTGTGTCTGTATGTATGTATAAATATATATATACATATATATATATATATATATGTGTGTGTGTCTGTTTGTATATATATATATATATATATATATATATATATATATGTGTGTGTGTGTGTGTGTGTGTGTGTGTCTGTTTGTATATATATATATATATATATATATATACATATATATATATATATATATATATATATATATATATATATATATATATATATATATATATATATATATGTATGTATAATCCTTCTTGAACTCTCGAAATCCTCAAACTTTTTAAAAACATCTTTCACTACAAAACCTCGGATATCATCACGGAAGTTGGAGCTTATTCATTTGCTTTTAATCTGGAACTACGGCTTTTTATCATAAAATATCTAAAACAAGTGAGGAATTCGAGAATTTAAAAGGATAAGGTACGTATTACACACACACATACACACACCCACTACACAAACACACACATACATTATATATATATATATATATATATATATATATATATATATATATATATATATATATATATATATATATATATATATATATATATATATATATGTATATGTATATATATAAATAAATAAAGATATATATATATTTATATTTATATATATACATATATCTATATATACACACACACATATATATATATATATATATATATATATATATATATATATATATATATATATATATATATATATATATGTGTGTGTGTGTGTGTGTGTGTGTGTGTGAGCTTGTGTGTGTGATACTCAAAACCGATCTCATATTAAGTAATCCATTATAAATCAAAATTTCATCAAAATCCGTCAAGTAGTTTTGACGCAATTCTGTCCACAGACACACACGCAGTAATAAATAAATAAATAAATAATTAATGCTATCCACAAACAAACACAGACAAATAAACAAATAAATAAACCGACTCCATTTTATAACCTCCTTGAAGGAAATAATTACAAGTAATGCAAATTTTGTTAGTAAATTTAATTATCACATACCTTTCAATCTCTCTTGTTTATCTTTCTCTCCCTGACAGGTCAGCCACGTACAGCTCCATTTCGGAGCTGGGGACCAGAGGGGATCAGAGCACACAGTGAACGGCACTGCTTTTCCAGCTGAGGTAAATAAAAAAGAAAAAAAATCTGTGAGACAATGTTTATGTAACAAATAAAAACAAGAATGTAATGTTGCAAAACATCAATATTTTGGTAACAGCAAATCTGGTTACCTACTGTACGTAAGTCAATAATCATCGTTAATCAAAACTTGTATAGAAGGAAGTTGAAGGAAGTATAAGGTACTGTTTATTTTTGGATGAAAGATAGGTAGTTATACCAAAGCTGTTCTAACCTAGCATAACCATAATGACAAATAACATACTAGATGTTAATCATTATTTCCTATTTCTGCATATTGTGATATATCGTATTTTACACTTGCAGTTAATTCAATGCTTTTTGAAATTTCAGTTTTTAAATCGATTGTAATTGTATTCCTAATTGACCAATATTGGCTTTTCATGAGTATTTAAACGATTTTAGGGCATAAATTGTTCTGCTTTTACACAATAACAAAACACATCCCCAATATAGCATGATTAGTTTCTAAAAGGTAATTAATGTTACACTTAGTTTTATAAACCTCAGTTTACGACTGATTTTGCATATTTGTAATTCGTATCTAATTCATTCAACAGGCCACCTCAATTGATAGAAATACAATTTGGCAAACGTTCAACTTTCATTAAAAATTACTTGTCGATTTCACTGGAAATAAAAACAGGATAACAGCAGTAAAAGTTTTTTGGGGTAACGACAATTTCAAAGCTATGTAATAGAAGTCCAGTAATTCTGCATGATCTCAAGTCACTAATTATTAGCAAAATAGGAGCTCTTAAAGGAGCACTGCATTAAAGTAGGGCAACCCTCAGTATTATAAACAATAAGTGATTGGATAAAAGCAACCAGTCAAAATTGTTCAAAGGAGACCAGTACTTTCATATTTGTCAATAATAATACTTGTAAATTACTGCATAGTGTGACGTAAGTCTATTTACATAATCAACATATTCATTAACTGCAATATAACATATTGTTCTAGCATTTTGTGTAACATTTAAAAAATCTAAAACCTTTGGGTATACATTATTATTATATAAAAAGAAATCTTATTTGTGATTTTTATACCAGAAATTAATGCTGAACTTATGACTTTCCATATGACAGATATAAAAACTGTCATAACCATGTTAGACGACATGATATACCTGATTTTTAGTCTTTTTGATACAATAGGGAAAAACCCAAATACTCCGAACTGAATAAGCTTGAGCAGTTAGCTCCATAAATCACGGTAAAAGGAACAAAGTAACGAATTCATGATTCGATAGTGGTTTTTATACCCTGGAATATAAGACTATGCAATTTCTTACCTTACAGTAGTATGTCTATGCTTATAATAATATTCTAACAGTAACATCATAATACTATTTAAAAATTATGTTAATGTCAGGTAAGTATTGCTCACTATATTCTCTCTATCGCGTATGACTTCTTATACTAGTACATATCGGAAGATATAAAACAGCTAAGGGACATAAACTCTCGTCTCAGGCACAATTTTGCTAGCACTGATGTGTATAGAATATTATGAAGCCAACTGTGCTAAACATCAATTACTAATTAATATAAGAATAGGGCAACCAATTACGTTCTTTAACGTACTAAATTAATATTATTAATTCTTTACATTCATCATTACATGTAAGTAAAATCTGGATTAGAACGTAATTTATTTTTACAAGCCGAAATATTTGTTTCTTAAAGTATATTGGTACATCATTTGAAAAAGGTTGCTAACATTTAGTTTTCCTCAAATAAATAAACCACGTGTGTGGAAAAAGTTATTTACAAAGCTGGTAAATATTCATTCATAGTACAAACATATTACAAAGGCATGAAATCTCATATTCAAATGATATTAACTAACTAGCTACGCTTTTACGGGGGTATCAATTTGGCCATTAGCTATCCTAATAACTTCAGTTTAATGTCAATAATATCAACAAACAAAATCATCCCTTTCATAAACTATTCCTCATACGATCATTTTTATGTGGAATTGGAGAAGGAAAATACCATTCATGAGAAAACTTAGAAATGTACTGATCTGCAAGATATTCAAAACATAATCACTTCTGTTTCAACCACATCGTTGATTGTTTGAGGAGGTAAAGGCAATTTCTAAGACGATATGCTTTTGCCTGCTTTCAGCAAAAAGATACTAAGAAAAAAAAAATAAAAAAAAAAACTATAGCTAAAACGTCCTGAAAATGAAATCATGTAGATATTGTCTCTTAAGAACAGATTTCCAGTTAATAACATTCTTTAGCTTTGATGCTTACCAACTTACCTCCGACATAATGAATATCATATCTCCAAACTAAAGGATAATTTGTAATATACCAAAAGAATACCTGGGAGTTTTATTCTCGGCCCCCAATGGAATAAAATCCTTGGTTACCATATTTCTAGCATATTTGGTGGCATAGATAAGAATACGAGTTTTAGTGACAGAGATAAGGACACGAGTTTTCGTGGCACACATAAGAACACGAGTTTTGTTGGCACAGATAAGAATACGAGTTTTGGTGGCACCAATAAGGACACTAGTTTTAATGGTACAAATAAGGAAACGAGTTTTTGTGGCAGATAGAAGGTCCCGAGTTTTGGTGGCATAGATAAGGAAACGAGTTTTGGTGAAAGAGATAAGGACAAGAGTTCTAGTGGCACAAAAAAAAAAAAAAATATGATTTTTACTAACAGAGATAAGCACACGAGGTTTTGTGGCAAAGATAAGGACATGAGTTTTGGTGGCACATATAAAGACAGGAGTTTCAGTGGCACAGATAAGGACACAAGTTTTTGTGGCAAAGATAAGGATACGTGTTTTGATGGCACAGAAAAGGACATGAGTTTTCGTGGCGCATATTAGAAGACGAGTTTTGGTAGCAGAGATGAGAACTGTTTCGGTGGCAGTGATGGGGACACGAGTTTTGGTAGCACATAAGGACACGAGTTTTGGTGGCACACATAAGGACACGAGTTTTGGTTTCAGAGATAAGGACACAGGTTTTAGTGGTATAGATAAGGATACGCCTTTTGGTGGCACAGATACAGAATCAGTGGCACAGATTATTTTTGGGCACAGATAAGGTCATGAGTTTTAGTGGCCCAGATAAAGACACGAGTTTTTGTGGCATATATAATGACTTGAGTTTTGGTGACATAAATGTTAATTTTTTCTCATATCCTTTATTTATTTTCTTATTTCCTTTCCTCACTAGGCCATTTTTTCCTGTTGGAGCCCTTGTGCCTATAACATATTGCTTTTCCAATTAGGGTTGTAGCTTGGCTACTACTACTAATAATAATATTAATAACGAGCTTTGGTAGCCTATATGAGGACACGAGTTTTGGTGACACAGATAAGGAGTAGTTCGGTGGCAGAGATTAGGACATAAATTTTGGTGGCAGAAATAAGGAAACGAGTTTTTGTGGCAGAGAAATAACACAAGTTTTGGTGGCAAAGAAGAGACAACAAGTATTAGTGGCACAGAAAAGGACACGAGTTTTGGTGGCAGAGATGGGAACACGAGTTTTGGTGGCACAAATAGGAGTGCGAGTTTTGGTGGCACAAATAGGAGTGCGGGTTTTGGTGGCACAAATAAGAACACGATTTTAGTGGCAGAAATGAGGAGAACTGCTTTGCTGGCAGAGATGAACACACAAGTTTTGGTGGCACAAATAAGAACACAAGTTTTTATGGCACAGATAAGGACACGACAAGTTTTGGTTACAAAAATAAAAACACGAGTTTTGGTGACACAGGTACGAATATGAGTTTTCATGGCAAGGATAAGGACATGAGTTTTTTTGGCAGAGATAAGGACACGAGTTTTAGTACAACAGATAAGGACAAGAGTTTTGGTGGCAGAGATGGAGACTCAGGTTTTGGTGTCACAAATGACAACACGAGTTTTGGAGGCATAGATAAGGACATGAATTTTGGTGGCACACATATGTACACAGGGTTTTGGTGGTAGAGATGAGGAAAATTGCTTCGGTGGCATAGATAAGGTCACGAAATTTAGTGGCACAGATATGGACACGAGTTTTAGTGGCACAGATAACACGAGTTTTTGTGGCACATATAAGGACACGAGTTTTAGTGTCACAGATAAGGACAAGAGTTTCGGTGGCACAGATAAGGATATGAATTTTAGTGGCACAGATAAGAACACAAGTTTTGGTGTCATAGATAAAGACACGAGTTTTGGTAACAAAGATAAGGACACAAGTTTTAGTGGCACAGATAAGTACACGAGATTTTGTGGCAGAGATGACACGAGATTTCGTGACACAGATAAGGACACGAGTTTTGGTGTTGCAGAAAAGGACACCAGTTTTAGTGGCACAGATAAGGACATACGTTTTGGTGGTAGAGATGAGAACAAGAATTTTGCTGGCACAGATAAGGCCACGAGGTTTAGTGGCACACATAAGGACACGAGTGTTGATGAAAGAAATGAGAAAAAGTGCTTCATTGGCAAAGATGAAGACATGATTTTTGAGGCACAAAAAATGACATGAGTTTTGGTGGCATAGATAAGGACACGAGTTTTAGTGGTACGGATAGGGACACGAGTTTTGGTGACACAGATAAAGACACGACTTTTGGGGGCTTAAATAAGAACAGGAGTTTTAGTAACACAGATAAGGACAAGAGTTCGAGTGGCTCAGATAAGAACCTTAGTTTTGGGGGCACAGATAAGGTCATGTGTTTGGTGGCCCAGATGAGGATATGAGTTTTGGTGGCATATAAGGACATGAGTTTTTGTGGCAGAGATAAGGACATGAGTTTTGGTGGCGATGATAAGGACAAGAGTTTTGGTGGCAGTGATAAGAATACGAGTTTTGATTGCACAGATAAGAGCAGGAGATTTAGTGGCACAGATAATGGCAAAAAATTTAGTTACAGAGATAAAGGCACAAGTTTTAGTGGCACACATATGGACACGAGTTTTGGTGGCATAGATAAGGACATGAGTTTTAGTGGCAAACATAAGAACACGTGTTGATATAAGAACATGAGTTTTGTTGGCACAGATGAGGACATGAGTTTTGGTGGCACAGATAAAGACACGAGTTTAGTGCCACAGATAGGGACACAACTTTTGGTGGCACATATAAAGACACAAGTTTTTTGTGGCACATATAAGGACATAAGTTTTGGTGGCACAGAAAAGGACACGAGTTTTAGTGGCACAGGTAAGAACAAGAGTTTTTGTGTCAGAGAAAAGGACACGATTTTTAGTGGCACAGATAAGGTCACGAGTTTTGGTGGCAGAGATAAGCACACGAGTTTTTATGGCCGCATTGGGGACACAAGTTTTAGTGACAGATAAGAACACGAGTTTCGGTGGCACAGATACGGACATGAGTTTTAGTAGCACAAATTATAACAAGAGTTTTTATGGCAAAGATAAAGACACGATTTTTAATTTCATAGATAAGGACACAATTTTTTGTTGCTGAGTTAAGGTTACCAGTTTTGGTGGTAGAGATAAAGACATGAGTTTTGATTGCACAGATAAGAGCAGGAGATTTAGTGGCACAGATAATGGCAAAAAATTTAGTTACAGAGATAAAGGCACAAGTTTTAGTGGCACACATATGGACACGAGTTTTGGTGGCATAGATAAGGACATGAGTTTTAGTTGCACACATAAGAATACGTGTTGATATAAGAACATGAGTTTTGTTGGCACAGATGAGGACATGAGTTTTGGTGGCACAGATAAAGACACGAGTTTAGTGCCACAGATAGAGACACAAATTTTGGTGGCACATATAAAGACACAAGTTTTTTGTGGCACATATAAGGACATAAGTTTTGGTGGCACAGAAAAGGACACGAGTTTTAGTGGCACAGGTAAGAACAAGAGTTTTTGTGTCAGAGAAAAGGACACGATTTTTAGTGGCACAGATAAGGTCACGAGTTTTGGTGGCAGAGATAAGGACGCGAGTTTTTATGGCCGCATTGGGGACACAAGTTTTAGAGACAGATAAGAACACGAGTTTTGGTGGCACAGATACAGACATGAGTTTTAGTAGCACAAATTAAAACAAGAGTTTTTGTGGCAAAGATAAAGACACGATTTTTAATTTCATAGATAAGGACACAAGTTTTTGTGGCTGAGTTAAGGTCACAAGTTTTGGTGGCAGAGATAAGGACATGAGTTTTGGTGGTACAGACAAGGACAAGAGTTTTAGTTGTACAGATAAAGACACGAATTTTAGTGGCACAAATAAGGACCCGAGGTTTTGTGGTAGAAATAAGGACATGAGTTTTGGTGGCACCTTATGCCTTATTCTATGTTTGGGTTCCTCCAGGTCCCTCAGTGTGAGGCACCTCGTATATCCACCAGAGAGTTGCTAATGCATCTTCCGGTGTATTTTGCATCTTCCAGTCTTGGGTGGTCTGGGGTGCATCTTAGATATTTATCGAGCTTATTCTTAAACACATCTACACTCACTCCTGATATGTTTCTTAGATGAGCTGGCAGCGCATTAAATAGTCGCTGTATTAACGATGCTGGTGCGTAGTAGATTAATGTCCTGTGTGCCTTCCTTACTTTTCCTGGTATAGTTTTGGGCACTATTAATCTACCTCAGCTTACTCTTTCTGATATTTTTAGCTCCATGATGTTTTCAGTAATTCCTTCGATTTGCTTCCATGCTTGTATTATCGTGTAGTAATCTCTTCTCCTTTCTAGACTGTACAATTTTAAAAATGCAGTCTTTCCCAGTAGTCAAGGTCCTTAACTTCTTCTATTCTAGCAGTTAAGGACCTTTGTACACTCTATTTGTGCAATATCCTTTTGGTGGTGTGGGTACCATATCACATTGCAGTACTCGAGTGTACTACGTAAATAAGTTTTGTAAAGCATAATCAAGTGTTCAGCTTTTCTTGTTTTAAAGTGTCTGAATAGCATTCCCATTTTTGCTTTATATTTAGCCCACAGTGTTGCTATTTGGTCGTTGCATAACATATTCCTGTTTAACATTACACCAAGGTCTTTAATTGCTTCCTTGTTTGTGATTGTCTCGTCAGTAGGTCCCCTGTATGCATATATCACTCCTTCTATGTTTCCATTATTTATTGATTCGAATTTATCGGAGTTAAATACCATCCTATTTATCTCCGCCCATTCATATATTTTGTTTAGATCTCTCTGTAATGAGTTCCTATCTTCATCACAAGTAATTTCTCTACTTATTCCTGTGTCATCGGCGAAACTTCTCACTACAGAGTCTTTAACATTACAGTCTATGTCTGAGATCATAATAACAAACAGCAGTGCAGCTAATACTGTACCCTGTGGCGCGCAAGATATTACCTGAGCTTCATCTGATTTCTCGTCATTTGCAACCACTATATGTTTTCTGTATTGCAGAAATTCTTTTATCCATTTTCCTATCTTTCCCACAATATTATACTTTCTCATTTTTTTCTTTAATATATTATGGTTTATCTTGTCATAGGCTTTTGCAAAATCTAGATCATATCTGTGTCTTTTTCGTTTATCATATTTTTGTATATGTTTTCATAGTGCGCCGTTTTTGTACTTTTTCCGGGCACAAAACGGTGTTGACCTATATCAAATAAATCAATTTTTAACCAAATGAGTCATTATTTTCTTTTTCGTTACACTTTCATAATATGTGATGTTAGACTAACAGGTCTATAATTGCATGCCTCTGGTCTTGATCCACTTTTGAAAATAGGGATTACATATGCTAATTTATGTTTACCATATATCTCGCTCTTATATAAACTTTGTCTTAGCAGTATTGCAAGCGGCTTCGCGATAGTGTGTGCATTTTTTTTCTAACAAAATCGCTGGAACTCCATCTGGCCCGGCTGCCGATCCATTTTTAATTTCGCTTATAGCCTGCACAATATCTGCTTCATTAATATCTATATCCGTTAGATATTCAATATTTTCTTCTCTCATTTCTCTTTCATTATTCTCATTCGCAATTCTTGGCGTGAATTCACTCATATTTTTCCGCTATTATGTTGCATATTTCTTTTTCTTTATTCGTTAACCGTCCTTCAATTCTTAGAGGGCCTATTTCTAATCTCCCTATATTCATCTTTTTTGCATTGGAGTAAAGTCCTTTGGGGTTTTTCTTGATATTTTGAAGTGTCCTTTCTTCTAAGTCCCTTTTTTCATTTTCTTTTGATTGTATAATCTTCTGTTCTGCATTTTCTATCCTACTTTTTATTTCCATCATTTTCCATACATTTTTTTCTTTTGCAAGATTTTTCTTCCAATTTGTAATTTTCTGAAATAAGATCTTTCTGTCTCTTGGTATGCATGTCTGATGTTAATTTTTTTTTTCGGTACATATTTTTCAACAATTTTCTCCAGTATTTTGTACAGTATATCCGTATTTACCTGTATATTATCACTTACTAATACATTATTCCAATCTTTGTTCAATTCTTCATTTATTTCTGACCATTTTATATTCTTACTATAAAAACTTTATTTTCCATATCCTTCCCATCGTTTTGTGCTTTGTTTATCTCTGCATTCACTTGCTTTGGAATGGACTATTATTTCTATGACATTGTGGTCTGAAATTCCCGTGTTATACACTGTTATTTCTTTAGCATAATTCACCTCATCCACAAATACTAAATCTAGGACATTGTCCTTTCCTGTTGGAATGTGGTTTATTTGTTGCATATTACGTTCTAATAGCATATCTTGAAGATTTTCAAATTGCCTCTTATCTTCTGCTCTACTATTACTCTCTTTTTTATATGTATATATACAACCACTTTCTTCTATCCGTTCTTTCCAATCCACGAAAGGAAAGTTAAAATCTCCGGATAGAAGTATATTCCAGTCTTTATGGTTTTTACATATATCATCTATTTTTTTCTATTACTATGCCAAACTCCCCAGTATTTGGGGGTGTGTAAACTACAATATTCACTCATTTTTCATATTCAAATTCTACCGCAATCAATTCACATTCTGTGTTGCTGTATTTTTTCACAGACTTTTCCTTGATTTATGTCTCTTCCATATATTGTGGTTCCCCCTGATTCCTATTTGTTCTGTCTGATCTATATGTTTGGAAACTCTTTATCTGGTCACCACTGCCAGTGTCTTGGGAATACCATGTTTCACTTATATTTAATATATCTATTTTTTCAATTTGGCTTAGTTCTTCTAAGAACTCTATTTTCCTTTTAGAGTTACTCATGACTAAACCCTGTGCATTCATCACTATGATGGTTTGTGTTTCATCCCCATTATCTAATGTTGGTGATAATATGGATTCTCCCATGCTTCCTTCCTGTTATGATATGATGTTCTTTTCTTCATTTCCAGGAATTCTGCCATTAAAAAATCCAACCTTTCTATTATATTTGCTCTTTCATCTTCATATTTATTTTTGTGTGTATACCTGCAATTATCCCCATATCTGCACCAACCCCTGGCATTTTAGATGCATTCTTTGTATTGGGCTCTAATTGTGCATATTTGGGTTGAAAGGCATCATATCTTGGGGCCTTTTGTGCATAGCGAGGTATATACTCGGCTTGTTTTTTTTTTGTTTCATTTTTGCTTACATCTTTCTTGTTTGTTTGCTTTTAAGTTTTCTGACTTTCAATCATGGTTGCAGGATGCATATTTCGACATTTTTTGTTGAAATTGCATCCTTTTCCTTCTTTCAGGTTTTTGCATATTTTTGGATGGAGATCTCTGCATTCGTCTCCATATCCGTCTAAAAATGCACATTTACCATATATTTCATAATTATGACATATCTTTGGATCCTTGTAGTAGCATTTTCCGATAAAACTGCAATTCCTCTTTTCAGTAAATTGCAGACAATATCTTTTTTTTTCTTTTTCTTGCTCTTCCCTAAAAGTATGTAGGTCTGGGTAGAGACTCTTGGGTCTATTATTTGTTTCCATCTGATAATTTATTTCTTCGTAAGTATGTTGCTGAATGGCCTTCATAAGTTGTATCAGTGATTTCCTCTGCATCCTTACACACATCCTGTTCATTTTTCTCTTCTTCTTCTTCTTCAACTATTTGCAGATTCGGTCTCGACTTAGTTATATTTTCTATCCAGACTAAGCATGTTGAGCAGAATACCTTTGTGTCTTTATTAAGGTCATGAGTTTTACTGGAACACATAAGGACACGAGTTTTGGTGGCAAAGATAAGGACACGAGTTTTAGTGGCACAGATAAGAATACGAGTTTTTGTTACACAGATAAGGACACGATTTTTGGAGTCAGATAAGAACACGAGCTTTGGTGGCAGAGATGAAGAGAACTGGTTCAGTGGCACAGATAAGGACACGAGTTTTAGTGGCACAGATAAGAACACGAGTTTTGGTTGCACAGATAAGGACCCGAATTTTGGTGGCACAGATAAGGACACGAGTTTTGGTGGCACACATAAAGACACATGTTTTGGTGGCAGAGATATGGACAAGAGCTTTAGTGAAACAGATAAGGACACAAGTTTTGGTGGCACAGATAAGGACACAAGTTTTGGAGGCAGAGATGGGAGACATACAGTAGATGAATACACAAGCTTTGTTGGTAAAGATGAGAAGTGTTTTGTTGGCACAGATTTATCAAAAGATCTCAACCCGACCCGACTCATTAAATTAATTTATAAAAAACCTAAGGTTTATAACCACCTACCATCACAGGGTCAGAGAGTTCAGCTATTTTGTTAAATTAAAGAAAATGAAGTTCGGTAGTCGGAACGTAGATGAGGAAAGTGTGGCTCACAGTTTGGAACGTTAAACCTTCAAAGAACTTGCCAAGTCCACTATAAGGTGTCATGAGTTTAACATTTCAATTTTCTTTCTCTTATTTTTCATAGTTTCTGCGAAATTTAATGTTAGTAGTAACAGAATAACAGTGAAGTGTTTTAGACGTTCTGCTTCAATATTTTCTAATATATAAAGGGATATATCACCATGACCCCCTTAACAACAACAACAACAACAACAATAATAACTATAATAACTATAATAATAATAATAATAATAATGATAATAATAATAATAATAATAATAATAATAATGATAATAATATAGACCATCCACATACTGGAACCTCTAGGCTGGAAGTATAACCAAGATCCTCTCCCAAAGAGGTAGAGCATCATAGATAATGAACTAAAAGTTGCCTGTCAAAAGGAAAGCGCTGGAAGGGGCATACAAGAGGATGTTTAGAGAAGTCAAAAAGAAAGAGAGAGATGCAAATAAGCACAATAATAAAAAAAGGGGGGAGACGGTAAAAAGATTTCTATGAATTGTAAAGCAATATTTACACAGAAGTAAATAAAAAGAAAGGCTAAAGAACAAATGAATTCTCAGAATATAAGATGGTGCTGGAGGTGAAAGTCTTATGAAGATTTTGTTGAATATGAAGGATAGAAGAGGAACAGAGCTAGATGAACCACGACTTAAATGGATAGTACAGAGATGCTGGACTTAAAGGATCTATTAAGGAAAGCAATTAAGAGGTCGAATAAAAGGAAAGATAATTGGCGGAAATGATATTACAAGCGAGATCTTGAATAACCATGCTGAAAATGTGATTGAGTGAAGATCAGTAGATTTTTAAATTAAGCCAATTAGTGAAAAAGCTCTAAAATAAATGAAATATAGGAATAATTGATCCGTTCTTTAATGGTGGGAAAAATAAAGCCAACTTTGAAAATATTGGGGAGAAGTATGATAAGATTTTGATAAAGAAAGTAAGACATTAAAGTGATAGAATAGATAAAGGGCAATAGTGCTGTATTAGAAAACAGTCATGTGAGAAGACTGTTAGTAAAGGGGGAAATCTGAATGTGGCAGCCTTCACATATACAAAAAGATTATCATGAACCGACAATCAGACAATGTGGAGGCTGTAGAGAATACATGGTAAGCACGAGCTTTTACAAGTTTATATATATATATATATATATATATATATATATATATATGTGTGTGTGTGTGTGTGTGTGTATATATATATATGTATATATATATACACACACAAATCCCTCTCTCTCTCTCTCTCTCTCTCTCTCTCTCTCTCTCTCTCTCTCTCTCTCTCTCTATATATATATATATATATATATATATATATATATATATATATATTATATATATATATAATATATATATATATATATATATATTTATTTTAGGGCTGTCGCTTTTCATGAAAATTATGTGGGTGTATGTATGTGTGTATATATATATGTGTATATATACACATATATATACACACGTGTGTGCGTGTGTATATAAATACGCAGTAAATTATGACTGGAATTCTATTTTTATAACAGTCGTTTGAAGTTTTTTACTTTTATTTTCTGTACAGAAAATATATGTTTATACGCCTTCTGAAATTGTAGCTGTGATATTGATCAGCTCAAGACAGGTTTATTGATTGTTACGTGTATACAGTATATATGTATAATAAATTTCACACTGATTGAATAACTTTGTAAATTAGTGATGTCTTATTACATATAGACATAAAATCGGATAAACAAAAGTAAACGTTTCTCTCTTTTTCGAGGAATGGAAGTATAAAATGTTCCTAGGTATATAATAAAAAAACATGATGTATATAGGATATCATAAATGACCGCATCCACCCCAAAATACATAACATTTGAAAACCTGAACGACAGGAAGAGAGAAAGCATTCGAGAAACTTAAACGAGAGAGAGAGAGAGAGAGAGAGAGAGAGAGAGAGAGAGAGAGAGAGAGAGAGAGAGAGAGAGTCCACGACCTCAAAACATGCACTTCCCAGCCAGAGAATTAAATAGCAAATTAAATATCTAAAAAAATTCCGCATAAAAAATATTTCACCGGGAATCCTCCCAAACGTGATTTACATCAGGGGAAAAAGGCGTCAATTTCCCCCTGGAAAGAGTTGTTGAAAAAGTGTCATTTTAGCTGCCAAACTTTTCAACCAATTTTGGCGTCGGCGATCATTCATCACAATAAATGACGCGGTCGTGACATAAATCTCAATGTATGAATATATTCGGCCAATTGGTTCACTGCAATTGATATATGATTTGCGGGAATCTTTGGAGGGGTGATCTTGCTTGGTTGGGCTTTCTGGGGGACACGGGTGCCGTGCAGGTTTGGGTTTAAGGGGAAGGGAGGGAGGGGAGAAGAGGAATGGGGGTATTTGAGATAAACTTTTTCTTTTAAGGAGGTGTTGGTGAAGGGTGGTAGAGGAAGGGGAGTTGAGGTCTAATAATGAGGAATAATGAATGGAGATTCATTTCAGAAAAGATAACATTCTAGAATAACAATGAAGGAAGTTTGTATACGATCGATTGTGTGATGGATGATGAAGATGAAGTCAGAGGTGCGTCTCTGAAAGATTGAAATACCTAGGGGATTCTTATACGGGTAATAATTAAAGCTAAATTACAGGAGATGAATCTATTAAGCAGGATATCCAACAATCCCATCTAATCATTTAGTTACACAGAAAAAGAGAGAAAAATATAAACCAAAGTATGAGTAAATGATGAAAGAAACAGATCATGGCCGAAGACGAGAAAGGGACGAATGCCGTAAAATATTAATAATCTAAGAGTTGCCCCGTCCAATATAAAGCGAAAATGCTTCTTAAATACCTAGTTAAAAAACAAACACATGCATCATTACGTCAGTAGCGGAACAGTATTTCATCATGACTCTTCGAAGCTGTTTACCCGTCTTCCTGAGAAATAAACAAACAATCAAATCAAGACTTCTTAAGTAATTGACCAAGACCATAGAAAATAAAACCGATTTTTTTTTTTCAGGCAAAAACCTCAATTAGCCGTTTGAATAATTCATCATTAAAGCAGGAAATTACTCTAACCATATGAAGTATCTCTCCATAAAGCAAATATATTAAACTAATATGAATCAATTACACGTACACTCGGGTACATTTTCTAGCCAGCAAGTGCTTGTCCTTCCAGGAAACTTCACACGCTCGAAAAGCGATTAAGAGAATTCAGTTAAATGATATTGACTAGATGTTTTGGCACTTGCATTTCCACATTATCTCTTGGCACATCAGCTATTTTCTTTTTGGATATGAGGTTAGCTTAGTCGCTAAGTACTCTACAGTAACTGATAAATATATCTTTTTCTTTTCCTTTTGCAGCTTAGCTAATAAATTATTACAATCTCCCCTATACTGTATAATAAAGAGCAAGTTTCTATATATATATATATATATATATATATATATATATATATATATATATATATATATATATATACATATATATATATATGTGTGTGTGTGTGTGCGTATGTGTGTATATATATTTCTTTCCTATCACGCTGACGGGCAACCGCTCGAAAGACAACAATCTCCCACAAATTTTCCAAACTAGCGTGTTGTATTTAGGAAAGGAGGAGAGGATGGAAAGGGTTGAATCTGTGTGTGTGCAAGTGCGTCCATATCTATGTAATTACTTAACCGTGATTCATGACAGGCTGCGTACAATAGTAATGTTAACAAGAATAATGGAGTCAACTTTACTGTTTTCTTTCAGTCAACATATATATATTATTTACGTTGCCTGGTAAGCCTTTACAGTTCACATGTCATTTCTTTAAAAATGGCCCGTTCTCCTCAAGTGGCAACGCTGGAAAAATAACGGGAGCCCATAGACAGATGGCAGTTTTCCCCTATAATCCGTATAGTATTTGGTATTCCAAATAGTACTTTATATGCCCGTATGCACAACTATCACCATTTAATTGAAATACTTTAGCACTTCCGTTTTAGTACTAAGTTTCATATCAATAGGATTACAAATACACTACCAACTTACTCATTATTTGCAAGCAATAACATTCGTACTTCAACGAAAATCGTAGCATGATAGGAAAGGTGAATGAAGGGGTATTTTTCAAAGCTAAATACTATGATTTGGAACAGTGTCTATAGGCCGTATTATAATCATTACTATTGTTATTATGATGATGATGATGATGATTATTATTATTATTATTATTATTATTATTATTATTATTATTATTATTATTATTGGCCAAGTTGCAGCCATAGTTGGAAAAGCCAAACGTTTCAAGAGAAATGTAAATATAGAATATATTCAGATAAAAAATAAGATACAAATATATCAAACAGACATGGAACATAAACTATGAAACGAGACTCATGTCAACTTATTTATGATTAATATATTGTATACGTATTTGAGGTATAATTTCAAGTAAACAAACTTCAACTTAAATATATATAGCAGTAGAATGATGAATATTATTCATAAGAGTTTTTCAATGTAAACATGTATAATACACAACTCACCACATAAAAATATGTCTTCTAAAATTTAACTGTTTTGTAAGGAAGCCACACACACACACACACACACACACACATATATATATATATATATATATATATATATATATATATATATATATATATATATATATATATATATATATAATCTTCGTTCCCACCATTATTCCAATATTAAGGGGTCAGTAGCTTCTCTAATGCCTTCTATCAAAGGCATCCTTACACCAAACCTCTTCTCTCCATATTATCCTTTACCTTGTCTCGCCATTTAATTATCTGCCTCCCTCTCGATCTTCTCCTTACTAATAGGTTCCTTACAAGCTCTCCTCTCTCTTTCTCCACTATCTTTCCTCACCACATGCCCACACCATCTCAGTTGTGATTCTCTTATCTCCTCTGTAATCTATACTACACCTGCTGTTCTTCCTATTTCATCATTTTCCAATTTCTGAAGCTGTGGTATTCGTATAATCTGCGTCAGCCTCTTCATCTCTCTTCTCTCAAGCTTTGCTTCATCTTTTCGTCTTGGAACCCACGTTTCGAATCCATGCCTTAACACTGGTCTTATTACTGTGCTATATATCTTGACTTTTAGCTTGATTGGTATTTTCTTATCACATACCACTCCTTCTACCTCCTTCCATTTCCCCCAGGCTGCTTAGATCCTATTCTCAACTTCAACCTCACCTCCTTCCACTTGATTTATAGTAGATTCCACGTATCTAAATTGTTCCACCTGTTTTAGAACCGAGCCTCTACTTTCATGGCTACTCTGTTCCTGTCTTTCTTACTGCTTCAGTCTTATCCACATTTACTCTCAGGTCACCCCTCTCCAAAGTCTCTTGACACTCTACAATCTGTAAGTCGTTCTCATTTTCAGTGGTAATTACCAAATCGGCTGCATATGCATCTCCCACAGCTCTTCATCTCTTCACTCAACACACCCATGACCACCACAAATAAACACGGGCTTAATGCTGACCCTGGTGTAATTCAACACTAACTTCATATTTGCATGTGTATATATATGCATTATATATATATATATATATATATATATATATATATATATATATATATATATATATTTATGTGTGTGTGTATATGTGCGCGTGTTTGTGTGTGTTTATAAACCAACTTTCCACACCCGTAGGAACTTGGAATAACAATAAAAATACCCTAAATACAATATAAGTCTGTCGTGATCTTAGTCGCAGCTCTTAAAAAAGTGAAGTACGCTTACTTTTATTCACCTACCAGGTAATTTAGGGAAAAAATATGCTCCCATGAGCATCAGCTAACAAATTATAATTTTCCAGACCCGAGGTTATAAAATGCGCATCGTTCACGACTACAAAAACTTTAACAGTTTCCCGACCCCAGGGAAATTCAGCCACCAGATGTAACATCATAATATTTTCTTTTGACGAATGTGTTACCTCCCAATCTCTCTCTCTCTCTCTCTCTCTCTCTCTCTCTCTCTCTCTCTCTCTCTCTCTCTCTCTCTCTCTCTCTCTCTACTAGCCAACTTGAAGGTTAAAATGTCTACACCACAGTTGTAGGGAAAATTCTACATACATATTTCTGAATGTTTTACATGAAATCGTGTTTGTATAATTCAAGTACACCTATAGCATTCTAGTACTAAAGCTGCGCATAAAAAAATCAAATACCGGTAAGAGACTATCTATAAAAAAAGAGAATATATTCTATACAAAAGTATGTTTATACTCAGGCATACATTGTTGACATTGATGAAGGAGAAATGTCAAAATACTTCAAGACAACATTAATAAGCGAACTGAATGAGAGACATAAATGAAAGAAAAATCAACAGATAGAAGTAAAATACTTACCAGGAATTCTCCTTTAAAAAAAGCGATAACCATTCAACATCAAAAGAAAGAAAATCGACAATAACCTGCCATCCAAAGCCGGCTTCCCAAACAGACTCAATTATCGTCCACTCAAGACTTGTGTTAAGAATCGCGTGAATAGAGTCATTCTTTTGACACATGATGTGGCCAGTTGTTCCACATTTCTATAATGGCTGAATGTTTCAGTTCGATCAAACGATTATGTCCTTACAAACAGTCAAGAGAACTTATTCGTGAGATTTTATTTCTTCTCGTTTTTAAGGTATCCGTCTCTTTCCTCGACGAGAATTTTATACTGCGATATCAATCTTGTATTCATAACTATTTCCCTCAGTTTAAGAAAATACACACACACACACACACACACACACACACACACACATATATATATATATATATATATATATATATATATATATATATATATATATATATATATATATATATGAACGGTATTTGATGGAGCTTAAACACTAGGCTAATATGAATATCGTACTCTTGGAAAAAAATCTTTTGTATACAAAAAATTTACTCTTCCTTAAGGGGACTGTTTATCCATTCCACCATAGACCGTTAACATCGATCCTCTTAAAAATAAATCCCCGATTAGGTGTCATTCAATTACTTTTTGGATTAGATTGGATTACAGAATTTAATGGGGCAAATACTCGCATAAGAATAGCTTAATCTAACAACGATAACTTGGGAAAACTTGGGTGTACTGTTTAAATTTGAAATATTACTCAGCTGGAACGTCTGGAATTCAATTTTGAAAACTAAGATTACTCTAAAGTACAGCAATAAGCGATCCAACTAAGTCTGCTTTGACTTTTTGTTTTTATTAAGTGTCTCGTAAATTCAACTCTTGAGTAGCTTCATTTTAAGTTTAAAATTACGAGCATGCTACTAAGGACATGGAGATGTTTCGCTATGAGGAATTCTTTGTACAAAATATAGAGAAAATTTGGTAACTTTAGTGTTTATTCGCGGAACTGGAAACCGATGATATCATTATTATTATTATTATTATTATTATTATTATTATTATTATTACTATTATTATTATTATTGTTATTATTATTATTAGCTAAGCTATAACCTAGTTGGAAAAGCAGGATGCTCTAAAGCCCAGGGGCCCCAACAGGGAAAACAGCCCAATGAGGAAAGGGAACAAGGAAAAAAATATTCTAAGAGCAGTAACAACATTAAAATGAATAATTCCTATGTAAACTATAAAAACTTTAGAAAAACAAAAGGAAGAGAAATTAGATAGAATAGTGTGCCCGAGTATACACTCAAGCAAGAGAACTCTAACCCAAGACAGTGGAAGACCATGGTACGATATTCTGGGAAACCATTATGCATGACATATATACTCTAATAAAGGAATGTAGCAAACACAGGTACGCGAAGAATGCATTCTTTACACTGCAATCTGGTAAACGTTATCTGATTTTGAAGAAGGCAGCTTAAAATAGAACCTTCCAATTCCGGTGATTTTCTTGGCCTCTCCAATTTTTAATACATTGATTATGCCATAGAAAACATTTGTTCAATAAAATGTAAAGATTTGTGGTGTTTGTATACGTCTGCATTGAAATTTCTATGTACATTTTAGTCCAATATTTTTCTTGGCATATATGAAAACCAAATGGGAATGAAAAATACCAGTTCTTGTATGGAGATTCAAGAAATTAGACAATGAAGTTTCTCTCATGGAATGATATAGCGTCAATTAATTTGTAATATTATGTAAAATAAAAACAAATAAAACACACGCACAAAGAGAATTTCCATGCTTATCTCTGGGGGATAGAAATCAATGTGAAAACAAACATTAAAGCTTCTATCAAATGTTTATTAATGACTGGGCTTTATATTTATAACTTACAGCAGCGTCTACATACCACAAAATGACAAGGGTAATTACTTCAATAAGATAAGATGTGTGTTTATGAGAACCAAGAGTGTAAGTTCTTTAAGGCAGACATTGAGAAAATATACTTTCAATTTCCAGCTGGAACATCAGCTCGCTTAACATCCAAGGTAGATTTTCTCAGCCCTGAGATTGTCTGGGATAGACGAAACATTAACAGTACAATTTAATAGAAACTTCTAGAGTTCCCAGAGGATAGAATGAGCCAGGGCAACCCAACTTATAAAGCCCAGTATTAACCGTTGTGTCTAAATTAAAGCAGTCTTTGAAAAGTGTTTCGGGAAAGAATTGTCCAAGTCTTTTCCTTGTTTTTCGGATCTCCGAATTTTAAATTCAAGTGATATATAACTCAGACACACAAATATATGAAGTTTGTGTATTCGGAAGCAAATCTTTTCCGAAGCGAGAATAGACGAGGCAAGTGCTCAAAGACTTAGTTCCTAAGAGCCGCACTTTCGCTGGGGAAGGCGTAAAAAAGGATTAACTGCTGACACCTGCATTAAATACGTAGGTTATCTTCCCACCACAACGCTCAAAATCACATGGCAATAAACTAATGGGGGGACGAAATTAATCCAAAGGATTCTGTGTTTATTCTAATTCCTTTTCAGGGTAACAAACCCAGCAGAATAGAATACATCACACGACAAATTATGGCGTACGCCCTAATTCCGCCACAAAGGAGAACCATGAACTCACAAAGGTTATTTTCAGTACGATTCATGTACTTAATAATGAAAATAGAAAAAAACTAACTTGCATACATATCCATGTATATAATAGATCTGCAATGTAGTTTACATCTACTCGCCATAGTAATAGGATTTGCTCTTCAAAAAACACATGAAATGCATATAAAGTGAAAGCCTTTAAAGGCATGACGCATTCGATGCCAAAGCCGGTGGAACTACAATTGTTTATCGTGGTAATCCTGTTTTATTTAATGCGTACATAACACAGCCTTTACTGTTAAGCATAAAAAATGGTCAAATATATTTGTGCATTCATGCCATTGAGTTTTTGTCACTTTTCTTTAAAAAACAGTAAACTACTGTTTTCCATAAAAAGATTCAAAATACGTGATTTAAAATGTCATATATCAATCTGTATGTACACATATTTACCTGTATCCTTATAAGAGATCTCTGGGATTATTAAAAATGACAGTATATAAAACATCAACGACTTTAATGGAAAAAAATAGCATAGAAAGACAATCTATGATTCAGTTATCTCTACAGTAAAGATAAAGCACAGCATAGCAGAATTTAAAAGTAAGGCCACATAAAGTATTTTGAAATCCAACGTCGAAGTACTAAACAAATTCTAAGCAGGAATAAAGAATTAAATTTAGCATCCACGCAACTTTCTACCGCTGAAATTCCCCCAAAGTTTAGTCATCACCTGTAAAAATCTGTTGGCAAAAATGCTTTAGGGTTGAAATAAAATAAACCAAGTTACACGGAAGGCTCATCAGTAGCATGCTGACCCCACCACATTCACACACTGCACAATTCTGCCTCATCTTTTAAGTTCCAAACCTTCAATTAGTCAGATTCACTATATTAGGATTTTAACTTTGGTTGGATTATTGGAGAGAGTACGAAAACTACATTTTTGGAAACCACCTAATATAGCAATCAGAAAAAAAAAAAAATTCAATTTTCCGCAAGTCTCATATGATCACCATCTTCGCTTTTACAAAATGGTTACTGTGAAAAATGTTGTCGTCAATACCTGACCTTCTAAATAACTTAGTCTTTATATTGACAGTTAAAACAGCTATTTTCAAGGTCAGGGTAGCCAATGCCATCAGTTACAGATATGTTAAGACATTTGTTACGCCAGTTCTTGCAAATACTTACAAAAAATTTGTCATTAGGTCATACTGAGCACCAACCACAAGTATATGTTTATCTAGTGGTCTGATAATTGTAGTTGTCCTATATTGTGTATGTTGAACAGTTTAACGTACCGTCTGTTGATTATGCCAGGATAGAAACTAATGTCTATGGGTCTGCTATAACAAGGCAACTAAAGGTTTAAAGGCTGCTCATGAATAGCAGAGGCAAGGGAAAGTGATATTGCCCTATCAAACAGGGCAATTTCCTAGAGACTAACCATATTACATACGATCAGCGCCCAAGGCCCCTCTCCACCCAAGCTAGGACCAAGGAGGGCCAGGCAATTGCTTCTGATGACTCAGCAGATAGACCTATAGACTCCCCGCCAACCCTGCACCCTTAGCTCACACGGACAGTGAGGTTGCAGGGACCAAAGGAACGAACGAGTTTGAGTGGGACTTGAACCCTAGTCTGGCAATCACCAGGCAAGGACGCTACCATCAGGCCACCACAATTCCTAAGATATTCCCATTAAAAACGTGCTCTTCATATTAACACCTATTCATACGTAACTCTATGAAATGGCGCTGGAGGAGTTATCCAAGGAAACCCCCTTAATGAAAGACGTCTGTCTGAAGGCAATTAGAGGTAATTGAAGCACACATAAGCGACACAAGAAACACCACCCTACTTGAGGCCTCGACCACTGCTGATGTCTTCTTAGTTTTCCAAGAAAGGACGAAACGGATAATAGAATGAAATGTCCAAGGCAATGATTAACTACCTTCGAGTGGAAGAAATCCTGTTATTTGTCACTGTAACTTTGAAGCCTGACCTGGAGCTTCATCTCCAAGATGGAGAGCAGCGGATTAAACTCCTTTTCACCTTTGACCGGATCATATACAAGTGACCGGACTGGGTACATAAGACATACGTGATCTGAGGACCAATCACCACGAAACATGGGAAGCGAGGTAAGCTGGCAATAATACAGGCATGAAGAATGACATTCCCCTTGTATCAATAGGGGCAGACCATGAATGTGAGGATCTGAAAAAAAACTGAAGAAAATTCATTTTGGACTCGTCATCATTTCAAACAATTCCATTGCTGCTGAAGGTGACATGCTGCACAATGTGATCACTTATGCCTAGATCCTTGATGAACATGTACCAAATATCTTGAATGCAGATGTGACTAGTCAAAAGCTGTATGAAGACTAAAAGTCAGAGTAAATCAATGGAGACGTCAGCCAATGGGCACCAGTAAAGGAGAACAATATCTTCATGTCTGCAAACCTGCAAACACGAAAACAACAGTAAAATACAAAGACAAAAGAGACAAAGAGCTTGCATGGCAGACTGATACCCCTGGGCAGGTCGAGAAGAGACATCAAAGAGAAAAAGGCCATTAAGAACCACACATTCTCTTTGACTCCATGAAATCCTTTTGCTCCAGATAGTAAAATCCTGCCATGCCTGAACCACTCAAAGTTGATTCACCTCCTCAACAAGTTGGTAACATAGGAAACTCCACTGGGAGATCACCAGAGAGATGATGGTTTGTAAACCAAACCACATGCTCCTAGTTAAAAGATAGCCCTGGTAGACGGAATGGTTATTCTTCACAAGATGGCCAAGAAACCAGCAACCCTAGTGATAGTCATAGATCTCAATGCATGCTTCAACGACGGGGCAATGTCTCTCACACTAACTAGGATGAAATCATCCTTGTGTTTTGCACATGGGGATGATTCTCAGAAGAGTGCTATTAGGCATAAATGAAAGCAAGGAAGAGCAACAATCCAGTATTAGGTTAGAGATGACACAAACATAAAACACATCCTAACGAGCAGGTTCCTTTTACATAAAAAGATGAAGATTGTCCTGATCAACAACTGTGCTGCAAAGACTCTGGAGTATAACAGTACATCACACAAATTGGTCATCACCTCTTCTTAAGGGCATGCCAGGAGCAACAAAGATTCTCTATTTCAGGATAATAATCATAAAGAAAGACAATGTTGATCTACCAAACTCTTCTGGCATCACAGCAAAACCTGACGAATGCACATATGGTTTTATTCTCCCCGGATACATATGTCCGAGTGTTAGTCATAGCGAATTATAACCTCTTGCTAAAGAACAAGTCCATTTTCCGTTCCTCTCAGGTTATGAGGATAAAGCCAATATGGAGAGCCATAGGGGGAGAATGAGCAAAGGCTTTGCCACCCTTCCATTCCCTCACTGGTGGTGACATCACTGTACAATTCTCTCGTATAGGCACAGCAACAAGCTTGCAATTTTATAAGTAGGCAGATAGAGATGTAATCATTTCTCTGTAGATGCTTTCAACAGAGGCAAAGGTAACGGAAACTATTTTTGGGAAAGTGATTGTGGGTTACTGCCCATGTGTTGCTTGCAATTGCTTTCGTCAGCTGTTATACCATTTTCCATGATGTAATTATTACACGGTTTTTTTTTTTTAACCAATTAACAGCTTCCAAATACTTATACACAAGTTCCCAGATACTGTTCTACAACAACCATTTTTTCCAACCCACCCCTTCAGTTGTAGCATGACTACGGTCACAAGATCACGTTTTCAAAAGGGAAGTTCAATCTATTTCCAAATTTAGTGTAATTTCATCTATTTTGGCAATTGGTTATGCTAAACACGCTCTCCTTTCAATATATGGCTATTGTAGCTCAACAGAATTATGACCCATGTGATTGTCATACGCAGCTTATCCATGTACGGCTTACCAGAATAAGAGGAGCAATGAGATTAAAGATACTGTATTTGCAAGCAAAACGAGCCACAGCAGAGCAAAAACCTTTCGAGAGACGGTTTAATTTCACGCCAATTACATGAACATACATTTTCCAACTGGTTATCTTGTGTTTATCAATCATTTCTGATAATTATTATTGCTGCAAATTACTATTTTTTGGTGTTTCCCCATCCAATAACCCAATTTACCACTAGGATACCCAATAATTTATTTTATATGGGAAGGGGGGATAGGAGAACTTACGAACGAATGGTTTGCCCCAATAATCATGGTCAGAAAAACATAAAACATAAGATAGCGAGTAGGAAAAACATATAGTCCAGGTATTTGGCTGAAAATTAAGGTATCATATATTTACCTACAACATATATTTACCGAAAGCTTGATTTTGATTACAATAGCATTATTAGACAAAAACAATTTAAACATGTACATATATCCAAATTGGCAGTTATAGTTTGTGGGGAATGATAATAGTGAGTGATTGGTAAGAATAGTTTTACACAGACACAGACACACACACACACACAACACACACACACACACACACACACACACACACACACATATATATATATATATATATATATATATATATATATATTTATATATATATATACACATATATATCTTCTTTCTTACCGTTATCCATACATTAAGGGGTTGGTTGCTTGATGTGTAGCATCATGCATGGTTAATAATTTGGCAAAGTTATTACGATCGGTATGTATGTATGTGTGTGTATATATATATATATATATATATATATATATATATATATATATATATATATATATATATATATATATATGTGTGTATATATATATATACATACATACATATATAATGTATATATATATATATATATATACACATATATATATATATACATATATATACACACATATACTGTATATATATATATATATATATATATATATATATATATATATATATATATGTATATATATGTATATATATATTATACTTTATATATAATATCGATGTAGAAATTAGCAAGCATCATGCTGGTTAGAACATGTAAGGTAAAGACTAAGAGAATGAGGAAAAATGTCCTCCCGAAAATCTCCTAAGATTGCTCATACAATATGTTAAATGAACCATATCTTACACCGAAAAACCACTATAGCATCAAAGAAATTTATCTCTCCAGAACTTCAAAAAGTAATTTCATTTTCAAAAGAAAAATATTTTCAGATAACTCGGAAATAAGAGGTTAAGGATAACTAAAAAAAAACTTATGCAAATTTCATGATTATATATTTCAATTTCATTAGTATCTTTTACTTCCATCTCAAAAAATCTAGCCGAGGTATAATGAACTGTTCATGCTCAGGTATTGATCTGAATACTGGCGAAATTATGACTAACTTTATTTAATATTTCTTTTCAGGTTACATTTCTGATAGTACCGTTTATTATCACAGAACCTTGTTAACTATTTATACTCTATATGGAACATGACTAGTGTCAACTTTATCACTGTAATAGTAATCCATTGAATACCAGGAATCACATAATCAGCAGCTTCCTTAACCTATTTTTTTTAAAATTTATTTTCAAATATTGCTTGAAACGAAAATTGTCTTCCTCATTTTGAAGGTAGAGAAAAAAAAAGTATTAATTCTGTTCATTATCCCAATTCATTCCAGCTACAAGTCTACGGGTTTAACTCGCAGCTCTTCAGCAACTTCTCGGAGGCTGTCACTCGCGCCCATGGGGTGGTGGCGCTCTCGGTCCTACTTCAGGTAAGCACAGGCATTACGATGACTAACAAGGATAACCTGAGAGAGAGAGAGAGAGAGAGAGAGAGAGAGAGAGAGAGAGAGAGAGAGAGAGAGAGAGAATTTCCCAAACAATAATAAAATTGTTAGCGGCTGTCCTAGAGCGTGGCCGAACAGAAAAGTATTATTTATTTAAATTATTTGATATCATGTTATGAGAGAGAGAGAGAGAGAGAGAGAGAGAGAGAGAGAGAGAGAGAGAGAGAGAGAGAGAGAGAGAGAGAGAGAAAGCATGTAGCATTACTACTGAAGATGATAATTTCTTGAAAATGAAATCCAATTATTGTCACCTTTGTCACACTCACGTACAATTGGCTTCACTCTTGCCTTTTGGCAACTCCTTGGTTGTTAAGCTGCTACGTCTCACCAGCGAAGCGAGACGAAAAAGTAATGAAAGAAAGAAGCAGGGACCTGTTCTCGTTCCCCGCAACTCCTAATGGGGCAAATTACTTCGCTCTAATTGTTACACTATTTCTTCTTCTACTTTACCTGCATTGGTTCCTAGTTTCTCGCCGATCATTATTGAACATTAGCGGTTCTTATTTCCCTTTTGTTAATTCTTAACCCTGAGCAAATTCGCTATCTAATTCACATTCCCGCTTTGTTAATCACTTAATGCAGTGGCTGATTAGCGATAATTGAAATCAGAATTTCTCTCTCTCCCTCTCTCTCTTCCCCTTTCCTTTTTGGCTATTCCATGACATCTTAGTTGAAGTCTACTATTTGCGGATTAAACAAGAAACCTTCATTACCTTCAAGAAACATTCTATTTATGTTTTCTTAGTCAAAAATTTCCTTTCTATCTGATGAGTAATCCCCCTTGCAAACCATTAAATATATCATTCGCTAATATTTTATATAAGAAGGCTCATTGGTAAATAGCCGCTATATAATCAAGAAAATCACGAATATAACATTTTGTAAAGTTCAGTATTAGATTATACATGACATACACTTGTATTATATTTCCATGGACACTAAAAGACTAATCTATACAGAGAAATATCATTACATTATTACAATCATTTTCTATCACTATTAATCTTATCAATTTAGAAGCATCAGTATGAGTCACATTCTAAAACTGCATCTATACAGTATAACTGTTTAAATCCTTTGTGCCCCCTTCCAATACGACCCCAATCTCAAATGTTATTATTGCTTTTGAATTTATATAAAAAAAATCATTTACATGTACATTGTGTGTATTTATCTATTCACCATCCGACCTTTTTTTGTTATGAACTGAATAAAGAGGGTAATGGCACATTCTCTTTATTTCGAATTTATTCTTGTTCATTTCCCCTCTAATATTCAGCATCGCTCCACCCCTACTTTTTATTACACAAATTCCATCTCATCGAAGGGAATTATTTTTCTTTGTCTTTTTTTTCCTTTTCTCATTCCCCTCTCCCCCATCTCGACACTACATCGCTATCATTTGTTCTCTTCACAATAAACACTTTTCCGTCTGTATTAAAAGTAACATAATATTTCATTTTCAGTATTGTATCTCGTTTGGTGAACATCTATTCTATTATCACATTGTTTTGATTTTCCAGTTTTTTTCTTTTTTCATTCACATAGAGAGAGAGAGAGAGAGAGAGAGAGAGAGAGAGAGAGAGAGAGAGAGAGAGAGAGAGAGAGAGAGAGAGAGAGAGAGAGAGAGAGATTGTGGAAGTCTCCATGCCTCTCTTATTCAATTTTACACAGCGCGGGTAATTAAATACACTTCGGCATTCTTCATCCGAACCCAGCGTGTACGTGCGAGTGAGTGTGCATACATGTTTGACTGATTGACAGAGAGAGCATTTTCCTTAGTCACCTTGGGGGAGTGTGTATGTATGTATGTATATGTGTATATATATATATATATATATATATATATATATATATATGTGTATATATATATATATATATATATATATACATATATATATATATATATATATATATATATATATATATATATATATATATATATATATATACTGTATATATATTAGTTACCCCGTTAGGACAGTGTATCACTAACTGACAATGGTGGTGCAAACAACTACCTGGATTTTGCCGTCCTAATGGAAGGTTGTGAAACATTTAATGCGATGTAATTCTCTTTGAGTTCAAGATTACTACCGTGTTTAAGGAGGGAACCTGGACTTATGTCACTTACAATCAAATAAGTAAATGGAAATGGTATTCAAGACTTCTAAGAACATCAGTGATTCTGTTTTGGTGCGGCTATGAGATGCAAGGCAGGAGGTTTGGCTATTGTTGCATGAGGAAAACTACAGGGACGCGTGAAAGAGCAAAATGGCATATTTACAAAAGCAAATGTTTCGATAAAAAATATAAATATTACATTTGTGGGGTCAGGACCAAGATCCGGACCAGGAGCAGGGCCCTAAGCCAGCAATTCAGGTTGCAAATCCTCGCTATCCACTGACACTTGATATAACGACTACACAGGAATATGCTGATTATATTCATAAATACACATACGTACTTATGTTGGGTTATACAAGTAGGAAATGGTCGTATCACATCCATGTGTACCATATAAAACTTTACAGGACCCCCAAGTTACTTTTTGTTTTCCTGCACAGTGTTCCGGTACAGTGTAGTTCTTTATAACTATAACCATGACTACAAAGTTACAGTTACAGCCTTCTCTGTAATCCCTGTATCTGCTACTACAGCTGCTTCTATTATGCACCATATTTCAATATATTTCAAATGTTACTCTAGAAAGGCTTCTACACCATTGACTGGACATACAACAGTCAGCTATACCTTCACAGTTAGGTTTTATTTATATATATATATATATATATATATATGTATATATACAATATATATATATATATATATATATATATATATATGTATATATACATATATATATATATATATATATATATATATATATATATATATATATATGTATATATACAGTATATATATATGTATATATACAGTATATATATATATATATATATATATATATATATATATACATATATATATATATATATATGTATAATAAAAAGAGCAACTTCCTCTAACAGGAGGTAGCTCCACAGAAAAATCATCACAGTTGTCACTATCCCCATTCATCCTTGAGTGCCGAGTCATGGATGAGCCCAGTGTAATCTAAATTTCATTATTCACTTGATGCACTTACACATAACCTTATCAGTAGACCTCTGAACCACTACACAATCTGTGCTCTTCGCCCCTATGGTGTACACCATTTGGTGGATATCAAGGCCATTCTTCTACAATGCTTCTTTCGAGGCATCTATTCAACCCTTCAAAGCCCTTCCTTTCCTGTTATCTTCTACTGCTTCCGAATTACTCTTTGTTTTAAAAAATCTATTATCAGCAATTCTTAGATCACGATGGAACTGCCTTAAAATAAACCAATACATCCTTTCACCAGCAATAAGTTTTTTCACTTCCTTATGTCTTCACATTTCTCACCTTATCATTTCTTTTCACATCACGTAAACTTCACAACCATTATATTTTAACAGCTTTATTCTTTTCAGGTGTTTATCGTCCCTGTTTAACTTCCATAGGGTAGATTTAGCTCAATAAAACCATTGTGGGAGCGAGCAGTTAGGTGATAGCTGAGATATGGCGTAATTGCAACTAACTTTATTACAACGCAACAAGAGTATAAATATAAGCCGTTCCAAAGAAGAACGGCACAAAAATTCAAACACAATGATTCAAGTACATACAGGAATAGACAGGTTATCAGTGCGAGGAGAAAGTAATAATGATAATGTACAGGAAACAGAAAAACAGTTACAGTGTACGAGCGTGTGTGATACACGTGCTGTACATGGACCCCTATCCCTTAAAAAACACATACATGTGAAATAGAGAGGCTCTAGAGAGGCACAATGCAGGTGGGTCATCTGGCAGGAGAAACGCAGGATTGAGGCAATCAATGGAGACCCAGTCTTCTTTGTCACGAACGTTCAGTAAGAACGGCTTCGTTGTTCATGAATCATGAGGAAAGGGCCAGTGTGAGGGGGTGTTAGAGGTGGCTTGCTGGTGTTGCTGCGGAGGAAAACATACGATGCCTTGTGCAAATCTGTTGTTATGTGTTGCTTTGCTGGGAGTTAGTAAGTCTGGCATCATAAAATAAATTTTCCCTCACGACGAAGGCCCTGCAGATTGTTGGAAGACATTACAGACGGAAAAAATTCAACAGGGACCAACAACGGGTCGCCATACCGCATTTCAGCTGCCGAAACATCCAGATCATCTTTAGGAGTGGTCCTTAGTCTCAGGAGGACCCAGGGAAGCTGGGTAAACCAGTTGGAGTCCTTGCAGTGAGACATCAAAGCTGCTTTGAGGGTACAGTGAAAAAGTTCAACCATAATGTTGGCTGTAGGGTTTTATGTGGTTGTTTGATGAAGGGTGACACCCAGGAGATTTGCTAATGATGTTCACAATGGAGAGGTAAAAGTGGTACCCCTGTCAGAAGTAATATGCTCAGGGATACCAAATCTCGCTATTCATCCTGAGAGTAAGGCAGATGTACATGAGGCGGACGTTGCAGTTTCCATGGGAATGGCTTCAGGCCAACAAGTGGAGCGGTCAACGACAGTAAACAGGTAACAATGTCCTTGTGACGTTGGTAGGGGACCTACAACATCAACGTGCATGTGGGCAATGCGCCGCTGAGGTTGAAGAAATTTGCCCATTCCTGAACCAGTGTATCGATGTACTTTTGAGGTTCGGCATGAAGTACAGGCGCAGACCCAATCCTTATCATCGTTAGTAATGCCATGCTAAATAAATTTTGCCTTCAGCAGCTGTGCAGTAGAACGGCTAGAGGGATGTGAAAGGCCATGAATGAAATCAAACACCTGTCATCGCATGGGGGAATGTATCCACCGTCTAGGTCTACCACAACCGATGTCACAGAGGAGGGTAGCGTCGGAGTTGTCGAGAGGGACGTCTTCCCAATGGAGTGATGTGGAAGGCATTATAATCCAATCTCAGGTGAATGGTGGCCAATGTGTTTTTTGACAGGGCATTGGAAACGGGATTCATTTCCCTAGGGACGTGCTGAAGGGTACAATTGTATTCAGCCACAGCGAAGAGATGTTGGTGTTGACTGGTGTACCAGGCATCGGACTGTTGAGTGAAGGAGTGCACCAGAGGCATGTGGTCCCTGCAAATGATGAAGAGAGTACCTTCCAAGAAGTGGCAATAGTGACAGACACCCAAGTGCACCACCAGCAATTTGCGGCCTAAGGTAGAGTAGCCAGATTCTACCTTGGACAGTTTCCCACTGAAGAAGGCCAATGGGCGAGTCGAGCTGTTGACCACTTGCTCAACGACTGCCCCAACAGCGACGTCGCTGGCATCAGTGAGGTGGCTGTTCACAAGGGTGTCAACTTTGGTCATGAGGTCCCTCATGGGCAAAATATCGACGTCGGGGATAGCAGCATGTACAGGTTTGGGCAGGCACTGTACCCAAAGGGAGCGAAGTAGATTCAGTTTACGAGGAGAGCCATCTGCAGCAGTTTGTAGGCGAGCAAAACTGGTCATTTCTCTGAGGGGGAGCGAAGCCTTTTGATACCTCAACGGTTGTTCAGAGAGCTGAAAATGTTTCGCTTTGCGGGCAGCGGCATATGGCGAGTACTGCTTCAGAGATATGATTTGAGGGCGTCGTACATTATTGGCGTGTCTCCTCGATTGCAGAGCCAATCGGATATTTCCGGCAAAGTATCCTCGGGGATAGCCACGAGAACGTAATCTGCTTTGGTGCTTGACCGAGTCACGCCCTTGATGCGAAACTGGACTTCAGCCTGCTGGAACCAGGCAAACGCTTCTCAACTGGCAAATAATGTTAGTTTCAGTGATGTGGCGTTGATAGTAGAGTCAGTGTCGGAAGGCAGCATCATCAAACAATAAGACACAGCAGTGAGGGGGAAAGGTGGGAGGGAGCTGGTCACTCCACTGGTCAACAGTGTGCGAGCGTGTGTGGTACCTTCATAAATTTGTGCATATATACTGAACCCACTGTTCCATCATTCATATTACTATTCACTAACCTATTTTTTCCATTTTCAATCTTACTCCTGCTTGCTTCTCTCAGTACATACATTTCCAAACCATTTTACTAGTGTCTGATGTTTTTACAAACTACCATTGATCATATAAGTATGAATTGTAAACATCATTATTTTATCACTTCATTCACAACGATACACCTATATACAATCGCCTCTCTCTTATGCTTTCATAACTTATTTACATCTACTTATTTCGACTTCATCAATCCCACTGTATTGCAGGGCTGGTGGTTCGAGTCAACTTTTTCCATCTATTTCTATTCCTTGCATCTTCTTCCCTCTTCATCACACCCACCCACTCATCTGATATGCTAATGCCCCATCACTGACATGTTTTTAGCTCTCTTGATTATTTCCATCTCTCTTTTTATAACACGACCATGGTATCTCAGATGAGCTTTCCCTAACGGCATTTTACGAAAGCGCAGATTGGCATATCAAAAAGGTCCCAAAGATTGCTGATATGTTGCTATGAAAAGCACTCTATGCTATTAGTCAAAAGCAGGTTTTTTTACTCACCTGCATACCTGATTGTTCATACATTCATTAACGATTGTTCACCTCTTCCATTAGCCACATGATGTTATTTACTGCCCCCTGCTTTGAAGCAGAAAAAAATATTTTCTTTTAAATCATGAAAGTATATTCATCTTGCACTTCACTAAAGACTTGTCCTAGCAGGGTAGCAGTCCTTTTTAAAAAAACTATATAATACCATAATCATCATGTAAAAACAAATGTGTCCATACAACCAGATTATATAATAAGATATGCGTCATACACCTCGATTATTACAGTTTTGTATTTGCTGTGAATTTGTTACCCAAACTCTTAATATAATTGTGACTATTTCTCTCTAAATATATTTGTTGTAAAGGGAAATAGTTCTTGTTTTGTTCCTGTTTCCTCATTGTTGCAGGCTTACTGATATGCTTCCTCTTTATGTATGTATTACTCTGGAGCTTCACTAGAATGTCAAGGAATATATATATAGATGGATGGGATGTAAAAAAGTACCAATCAAAATGAGCATGAACAGATTCGGCAGCATTGTTTGTACGCTTGAAGGGATTTCAGCTTACAGCACTGGAGGAGGTCTTGAATTTAGTGATATATAATTGTCAACAAGATAGTGTGCACAGGATGTACATCTATCATCCTGAGGGCTATCTGCCATAGGCACATTCACAAAGTAATCTTCAACTTCCTTAGGGTTAATGAAATGCAATCCAAACGATAATTTTAGTCACTAGCCAATCTCACTGTTGTTGTCTTTGTCCTCATTACTTAGTCCAAGATTCTGAATTCTTCACCACCTTGCCTGTCGCATTTACGAAGATCTCATCAGTGTTTGTTAAAATTGTGAATCATTAAGACAACAATGGACTGACTGACTACAGCATTAGTGAACACTTTGTGAATGATTAAGACACTAAACGAAACTTATTTAAATACCGAACCAAAGGGAATAATTTTGGCGCACTTTTGTAACTGTATTAAGGGTGAGTTTCAAGGTCGTTAATATTTTCAAATCCTCGCTTTTGTAGTGCTCATTCCCTAACCATCTCCTTTACAATGTTAATGTTCACCATAGGAAGTGGTTAAATTATGTTTCTCCTACTGAGCGCCATCACTTAATAGCTTAGGACTTTGCCTCTAAATCACTTTGTGAACAAATCATACGTGAAATTACTCAGGTCTGGTAACTGTTTGGATCTAGTAGACACTTATTCCCCAAGTGTTATAACATATAAGTTTATTTCTCCAGCTAGAACATATGATCATGCATTGGTTTCGTTAGTAATTAAGATTGAGCAGCCTGTCCCTGAAGTGTCATACATATGTATATATATATATATATATATATATATATATATATATATATATATATATATATATATATATATATATATATAATCTCAAGCAGACTGGAATGGCATTTTGAGTGATCTTTTGCAATTGAATTAGTCACACTTGTATAAAAGCGGTGAGGCTGATGTTCTCCTGAATGAGAATTCAGTCAACATAAATAATAGATGTATAATGTACGTGTACCACTTTATTTGTGTTAAATTACCAAATGAAAGACAAACCCTGATAAAATGATGATTGTAGAAGTGCTTCTTTGGAGAAGCAGGAGGCCTATCGGCTTTGGAAGGGTAACATCAGATCTGACATGGAACTATACTCAACTAAGAGCTGTTGCTCAGAGTTAATGCTTCAATTGAAAAGGAATAAAATTTGATCATAAAAGAAACCACTTCTGGTACATCACTTCCATCTCCTAAATGTAGGTCTGGGGTTGATGAATCCCTAAACAAAGATATAGCTAAAATTAGTTCATTGTGCAAATTACGGGTCACGAAGTTAAACCATAAAACAACTCAAAGAATGATTGCAAGTACAGTAGGACTAGGAAAGTGGCTCCTCAACATCTAGATCTCTACACTGATTATGTTTTTTAATATATACAAGGGTTCTGGTGGCTGATGTGGTAACGTCCCTGACTGGTGAACGCCAGACAGGGGTTCAAGTCCCGCTCAAAATCGTTAGTTTCTTTGGACCCTGCAACCTCATCAACCTTGTTAGCTAAAGATGGATAGGTCTACCTTCTGAGTCATCAGCAGCCATTGCCTGGCACTCCTTGGTCCTAGCTTGGGTGGAGAGGGGGCTTGGAGGCTGATCATATGTTTATATGGTCAGTCTCATGGGCATTGTCTTGCTTGATAGGGCAATGTCACTGTCCCTTGTCCCTGCCATACACGAGCGGCATTTAAACCTCTTAACTCTTCCATTCCACAAAAATTGTCTTATTGAGAGTCTTTCAAGTATTTCGGTCATCAACTTATTCTGAAGAAATATTTTTCTTTCATTCAGCCTTTTTTTCGAGTCTTTCTCCTGTCTGGTCATCAGCTGCTGACTCACCTTAATATATATATATATATATATATATATATATATATATATATATATATATATATATATATATATATATATATATATATATATAGCATATACATATATACGCACACGTATGAAGTCCTAAGCACTTTTGTGTTAAATAATAATAAAAAGTTTTGGATATATGCAAATCACAGAAACATTAATTAACTTCTTTTGTGTGAATAGCTCTTGGAATTCTTATTAAAAATATCACCTGACTGAGAACAATGTAGAGTATGAACTGGATTCCCAAGTTAATTATGTTGGACTTCAGAACTTTTCATCTTAGGAACCCTTTCTGCGAATGCACGTCATACTTTTAACGGGGACTTACAGTGCATATCTATCTATCTATCTATCTATCTATCTATATATATATATATATATATATATATATATATATATATATATATATCGTCGTCGTTGGCATGTACTCGTATCCGAATATCATAGTTCCCAGCCCCAATTGAAGGTTGAAAAGAGTGGGTCATAAAGGTTAATCATTGTTAGGGTGGTGAATAATAGAGGTCATTGATCACACTGAATCGTGGGAGGTGTTTATGGTTGATTTGCTCTTTTTGACCGTTGCTGTCGGTTAGTTAACAGGTTGGTTCTTCAATTCTCTACAAAGAGGTCCTTGTCCACTTTAACTTTGCTCCTCCACTCGTTCCTGTTGCTTACTGAAGCTTCAAAGGTGTTGGGGTCTATGTTAACTTAACTTCCTTGAGGGTTTTCTTGAGTTGTTCATTAAATCGAAGCATAAAGGGGCTTCTAGGGCGATCACCTGTATTTAATTCACTGAACAGTATTTTCCTTGGCAGTCTTGTGTCCTCCATGCGTATCACATGGCCAGACCATCTTAGGCAGTGTTTCATGATAATGGCCTCGATGCTGGTGACATTGGCTCTTTCAAGGACTACTGTTTTAGGACACATAGTCGTTTCATTTGATTTTCATTATTGCTCTCAATTTTTTCTGGTGGAAACGTTCCAGTTTTTTTTAGGTCACTAATATATGGGGTCCAAGTCTCGCATGCATATAACAGGGTAGATACTATAATGGCATTATATACCATTACCTTTGCATGGGTAGTTAGGTCTTTGTTCATTACACCCTGGTGGATAGTCTCCCATATGAGTGTGGCCAGCTTGTAACTTGTTTTCAATCTCTTTGGACTTTTTAATTGTTAGGTCAAAACACGAGTAGGCAGTACGAAAATTACCTACCAATTCTTGGTGTTCTGCTTGGGTGTGGACCACAGCAGCGTTGTTATCTGCAAACTGTAGTCCGTCACATTAATGGTGTTGGTGTTGCGCTGGGATTTCATTCTGGCTAATTTGAAAATTCCTCCATCTAATCTGTATTTTATCTCGACCCCTGGGTTGTTGTGGGGTACTTCATATAGCATGGCAGCTAAAAAGGTTGCGCAAATACACATCCTTGTTTTAGTCCACATGTGATTGGGATTTTTTTTTGCTTTGGTGGATTACTTTAGCTGTCATCCCATTATGTAGGATTTTAATCATGTCAACAAAAGGCTCAAAGATTCTGAAGCAATTGAGAACAGCTCAAATTGTTACCCCTGGTACGCCATCATATGCTTTTCCGAGGTTGTAAAAATTTAGAAATATGGGTTTTGCTGTTCTTTTCATTTCTTCAATAGTTGGCAAGCACAGAAAATAATGTCTATGGTTCCTCTGGATGGGCGGAAACCACACGGGGATTCTGGCAGGATTGTTTCTTCTCTATTTTGTAAGGTATTTAGTAGTATCCTTGCCAAGACCTTCCTTTACAATTGAAACCAAGGATATCACTCTATAATTCCCACATTCTATCTCCTTTTTTGAAGATGGTGACAAGGAGTGCATCTTTCCAATCATTAGGGGACTGTTTTTCCAACCATGCTTTTAGCATGAGGGAGTGAAGATGAGTCTTCAGGACTAAACCATCGTGGGTCAGAAGTTCAGTGGGAATGTTGTCCGGTCCCGTGGCCTTCCCATAGCACATTTGTTTTAAAGCTACATCGAATGCTTGAAATGTTGGTGGTAGGGACATCCATAATTGGGGTGGATATTGTGGTACATTTCAGAGGAAGTCTTGTTGGACTGATGAGTTCTGGATCTCTTTATCTTCCGTGAGGATGGTGTTATCTGCTGCCAAGAGTGTTCCTCCAGCGGCGTGCTTTGGTTCAAAAATTTTCTTTGTGCCTGCAAAGAAGCTTTTAAGGTCACTACTGTCAGCATTACCTTGTAGGTCTTGAGCCATTTGCAGCCACCATTCACTTCGTATTTATCAAAGCCTGGCTTGACACTGTTAAGTTTCATCTGCACATTTAGCCTTCTTTGGGTGGGAATTAGGGTCTGGGTCGAGGGCTATTCGAGCTTTCCGTTTGGTGTTAATGAGGGAATTAATATCTTCGTCGTTGTCATCAAACCAGTCCTGGTGCTGGTTGCTCTAGTGGCCAATTGCGGTTCTTGCAGCTTCATTGATAGCATCTCATAAGTTAGT
>NC_090725.1:234733675-234746175 GCF_036898095.1 Palaemon carinicauda | reverse complement strand
TTAATTCGAATCTTCTTAGTTCTGGAACATCAATTAATACCTCTCACACCAACTGGAGCCCACCTACCTATCAGCTATCTATGTATTGTCATTTATACACAAATACGACATAGCATGTTCATGAGATGCATAAACAGCAGTAATGCCTTGGGGGTCTAACGCAAGTGCTTCTCAAAAGGAAGTAAATGTGAGGCCATTCTTGTGATGTTGGGTAAAGGGAACAAGTGCACTGTGAATATTATCATTTCTTTAGGGGACCAATATAGGGTTGGGTATTTTCTTTCCGTTATCGTTCTCCTAGTATGAGAGAGAGACAGAGAGAGAGAGAGAGAGAGAGAGAGAGAGAGAGAGAGAGAGATCTATATTTTTTGCTGGCAACAGAGCATTTCAGCTAAAACCTAGAAGCTTTACTTCCCTTACCGATGAAGCTTTCCAGGCTCAACTAGTGAATAAATACCGACTTTACTTTGAACTTCATAGTCAATCAGAGGCTTCCTTCATCAGCAACATAGCCACATTTTTGCCATATAGAAAATCTCACTTTCTGAAACCCAACGATTTTCTTAGATCCTACTCCAGTACTCTGCTATGATTCATTACATACAATCTTTCTTATCTATATTAATGTCTGTTTATTTTATCGAGCTACATCAAGTTAAACTCTGATCCAGTATTTTCCCCAATTCACATATAACAAATAACACATTTTAATAGGCTTCAATTTATTACTATCAGTAACATTTAATATTTTTATTGAACGTAGTCAGTTGGAAACTAGTGTGTCTTGCAATCTGTGAGTCGGGAGTTCAAGCGAGCTCCAGCCCGATAGTATCTAGTAGTGTCTTGCTACTTCACTATTCTTGTGAGCTACAACGGGGGAGAAAAGGAGCCTCTATAATCTAACATCTAAATCATCAGGAGCCACTGCCTGACCCTCCCTAGTACTAGCTTGGGTGCTGATCATATCTATATACGGTCGGTTTTTACAACATTTTTCTGTCCGTCACCTTTACTGCTTATGGGTGCCCCTTAAACTACTTGGCTTTCCTATCTCTATTTACATTATATATTTTGATTTACCACAAGTTCTGCTTTTAAGCAACAACCGCTGTAAAGCTTCTGCATTTCCATATAGCATTACCAAGTTAAATATTGACCCCTTCTTTCATACCACAATCATGACTATTACCCTATTGCTATTATTACAAGCTAAGTAGCAGAAGTAGTTGGAAAAACAGAATACTATGTCTAGAGGAAGAAGCCTCGTACGAAAAAAAGAATGTAAAAAAAATAGAGAAGAATAATTAAAAAATGAGAACAATAGCAATATAAACATAAACACATACAAACAAAAGTGTGATGGTGATGGTTTTGAAAACGGAGATCACAAATAGAAATACTGAATAAGATATATAAAGGACATCATAATAACCGCCAGAACATCCTTGCTCTCATTATTAAACCTACACGGCACATCTTTGAAAGAAAGATGAAGATCAATAACAACAGAAAATTGTGTGCTTGTCTACACCTTCTGACAATGTTCAGAGGCTATAACACAATGCAAAGGTACCTTTCATAAAATTTGTAATTCTTATTTGAAACAAATTTACATCTTTCAGGCTTCAAATTTGTACTAGTAATAATGTTCAATATTTTTGGCTTTCTTTTTCATATTGTTCATTTTACTAAGCAATGAAAAGATGAAATAATTCTTCTGCACTGCACACTCAAGACTCTAAGATCAATTTGGTAATAAACAACAATCTCTTCTTTACTTCAATAATTCCACAAAACCATTTTCGCCACTCATCCATAAAATTTTGGTAAACCCACTGCGATACAACTTTATGAAACATGTTAATATAATTGTAAAACTAATGATGATAACCTTATTGTACTTCTACCCAAATTTTCTAGTACGTCAACAGCTACTAACTCAGATTAATGCCATTCAGAGTAGTCCTTTTAAGTTCGTTTGACTTTAAAAACAAAATATATTTTTATGCGATATGAAGCTCATTCTAAAGGAATGATTTGTGAATCCTCGAATTTAGGGAAGAGCATTTTCTTAGGAATAATTCACAACCAAATAAGAAAATATAAAATGCCCAATAAGTGTTCGTGTGCATACCTATCCTTCCAGTTCGCTACCAAATATTAATATTAAACGGATATTCAAAAATAGATACATTAAATAATTAAAGCATTCGGATCTGAATATCTAACGCTAATTCAGACCGAGATTTACTTTTTTGAAACTTCCAATAAAAATGGTTGGTTGCACCGTATTAGTCTCATTACGTCAATATTTCTTAAAGCCGAAGTACTGGAGAATATCTATATAAGACAACCACAATACAAATTTCATTGCTACTCCCTTTTCTTTCTCACAATCGTTTGAGAATATATTATAGTTGCCTCATATATCTTAAGGATATAAACCAAACTTTGGGATACAATTCTGAGAATTTTAATAGTTGTCTCAGATGCCATGAGAATATAAACCAGACTGGAATACAACTCGGAAACATTTTTTATAGTCGTTTCAAGATGCCGTGAGGATATAAAAAAGACGTCGGGACAACTCTGACTTCATTTGTTGTTGTCTCAGATGACTCGAGGGTATAATCAGACTGGGACGAATCTGAAATTTTCTTTAGTCGTCTCAGATTACTTGAGAATATAAACCATAACTTTTAATTCCAATATTTTTTCCCCGCAAGTGTCCATTTCCCTCTTCGTTCGATGAGTCCGAGAGGAGAAAATAAATCTTCGATATCATTTTATCCTAATTGAAAAAAAAAATAAAATTAGAAGATATTTTGCATAAAAACTCTGGATCCTTAACGCAGCTTCAAAATTCGAGTTGGAGTTCCAGAAACCTTGGCCTGGAGAAAAATTTTGATTCCCAACATAGTTCCTTGACATTAATTGTTAAAGTTTCAGGATAAGTTGGCATGGGGCAGAGTATCCTGCTGAAGGGGAAGGCTTGGTCTGAGGAAACATGAATGTTCAAACAGACTACTGCATGCTGATGGACATTGCTTCAGCAATCATCAATCTTCTATAGCCATTCTCCACATGAACAAATTCTGTGTCCATGATAAGCTCATTTAATGTAGTTTGTTTATTTCGTGTGTTCATCAACGAAATGCTTATGTATTGTTTAATTAAGGTGGTGAGCTTAGAGTTTCCTCCTTAGCATTGTTGTCTAGTTGTCCATATACCAAATATTTTCTGAGCATCTAAATTCGGCGAGTGCATTTGTCTTATACTTCTTGGGTACCCTGAAATTATGGATGTTTTTCATCAGAAGGGCAGTTATCAAGTTTGGATTGCCCTATGCTATCAACAAAGCTTTTTTAAACCGTGCCTTTAAAGTTTATTCCACACCTGATGTTTCTTTTCAGGACATCTAGTTCTTATTTATAGGTTTTTCAATAGTCCACAATGTGATAAACTATATATTTGTTGTCATTATTTGAGTTTGGGCACGTGTGCAGAATTCATCCCTTTTCTTCCTTATCATTAACTCTATGATGTTCTTCGTTAACATTGGTCTCCTAAGTATCATTTCTTTATGGGCAACTTCCCAACTAGTCCAGTGGGAGAGGGCATCAATATATGCATATGTAAATTTATATATATATATATATATATATATATATATATATATATATAAATATATATATATATAACTATATATATATATATATATAACTATAAATATTATATATATACATATATATATATATATATATATATATATATATATATATTCTGAATGGGGATAACTTAACGTGGTGAAAGGGATTGTGTATCACCATGATAAGCAAAGCTGTACTAGCGAGGGCCTTCCATATATATATATATATATATATATATATATATATATATATATATATATATATATATATATATATATATATATTTATATATATATATATATATATATGCATGCATGTATATATATACATATATATATGTATGTATATATATATATATATATATATATATATATATATATATATATATATATATATCACACCTTTTTAAATTGAATTGTATTTTTACTAGAATACAATTTCTTTTTTCAAAGTAATTTGTATTTTTATTGTATACAAACAAATTTTTAAGTAATTTGTATTTTGTATTTTTCCTAGTTATGCAAAGCTGAGTCCTTTAAACCGGGAGAAGCTTCCAGCATAAGCAAGAAGCCCAGCTCCGCCACCTGCTGGAAGAGCCTCCCTAAGACCTTTAGGCACAGGGATGAGAGGGGTGGCTGAAAAGGGGTGTTTAACTTATAGGACTCAGGTTTGTATAGCTACGGGAAATATAAATTGTTTTATATATTTGTGATTTGTTCCTACGTGAAATAAAAACCATCATCCTATAAATAGAGAGACTCTCTGCTTGGTGGGTAGGAAGTGCCCCTAAAACCGAACTGAAAAATTATTTCTCTTCCTGGAAATATCAGACTACTTGGTCCCGTATAGAACCAATTGAGATGATTCCAGCATTCTCCTATCTGTCTTTCATGGGGATGAAAGCACTGGTAGGGCCTGGTATGATCAAGATGAATTGTATAGTGCATGGTCAACTGAAGAAACTCTTCCCCCAAAGAGAAAATCAGTCTGGCATATACCTATATAACAATCAATGGGTTGGTATGAATTCTACCATCCACCCCTTATTAGAGTGGATGGGGGAGATACTTCCTTTGGATTAAAGAATGGAGCTCAAAAGTGTAACTTACCAGCATCAAATTAGATACAGCATATAACGTTTTGACCTCTTCTTCCCCTTTCATTCATTCTAGACATACATCTATACACTATCATAGACAAGATGCTTCCTGTTTCACGTGGGAGCCGGGCTACTCACGCAACAACTTCACCAGCCACCAAAGGATCAACCAAAAAGGTGTCAAGGGACCTGTAGGTATGCAGATAAGAAACGATAAAGGTGGTTTGGCAATTCGAAATCTCAGCCTTAAATACTTATCTGGCTATTAAGTACCACTTGAAGGATAACTTGGGGGCCTATATCCCTGGATTTGTGAATGCTGGTCCTGGCTGGTACTTCGACTCTCTCAGCAGTAAGGATTGTCTAATGAAGCCAAAACGAGATCATGTTCCTTGACACCTCCTTCTTAGTCCTGTGAGTTCAAAAGTATTTCCTCTCGATCACCACCCGATGCTTCATACAGAGAGGGGATGGAGAAAGTCTCGAACCTAGGGTCATGTCCCGACAGGTTATGCATTTTGGTCATGAACTCTGGCGCAAAAATAGAGGCCACCTGCCTCCCATCAGCATGGGTGACTAAATAAGAAATGGTGCAACTTTCACACTCTCCTCACTGATGCTAACAAAAAACAAAATCTCGAGTCAGAGATCTGTCAGACGAACTCCTTACAGGCTTATATCGGGTATGTGTATGATGAAACTCTTGATATTTTCAACATTGATTCTGAAAATTCTCATTAGTTTTTGTAGTATTTGAATTCGTTTTTGTGAATTGGCAATCTAAATATTCTTATGTATAATTTGTATGATTTTAACATCCTGTAAATACTGTTGAATTGCTGTATTCATGTTAAATTCTAGAGAGTTTGAATTTCTGCCTTGAATGAAATAGAGGATTCTGTAGTGCTCGTTTACGTCACAGATCCAGCAGACAGACCTTTCAGTTGTTACCTAAATTTGAAACAATATTCTCAATGAACCTGAAATTCCCATCTACCTGACAAATGCATAAGTATCCAACTACGTTTCATTGGCTTGTCTAATATATCAAGTTAGATCTCATAGAGGTAAAAGTGGATATAGATACCACTGGACAACCAGTGGTAAAAAATGACATTTATTCATATAAAAAACCCAAAGTATTTTGATATCGATAAGGATGCCCGTTGGATTTCTTTAGAATTGTGTTTAACAAGGTTACAGCCTAACACAATAAAACGTACATGCATCTCTTCTCAATAAGTCAAGACAGAACTGGTGCCGTAATCAAGATTCATTAGAAATTCTATCATTTTTGTTTTCTGTGTTTAAAGAGTTCTTTTTTCTCGAATATCATGGAATCATTTTAGAAATAAGTTTAGTACACACAATTTAAAGATTAATCGCGAGGTTTGAGATAAAGCTTCGTGTTAATAATCAGAATGTATTTTTACAGTTTGCTTTATAGGAATTGTGACCTTTTAAATACCGATAATTGCGTCCAAGAGCCTTACCAATCTTGCATATGTAGTAGTAATTTATGCATGTATAGTCTCGGATTATAATTTGAATATATTTAATTTCTAAATTAAGGGGACAGGGACCATTAACGTAAACTGGAGAGGAAAGGCTGCATTGTTAATCTCAGTTCACAAGTTCGTTCCTCCTAGACTTTGTTCAGTGTTGGTCCTTGGGGATGTAAATTGGTCCTTAGAAATATACATTTTTTCTTTAATGAATTAGCTAATAACCAGTTCACACAAATATGAACTTACATAAGTTATGACTTGTGGATTAGGTGTAGTTTTAACATTCATGGGTTAAAGGGGTTAATTAGGGTTGTTTTTACTGGTTACTGTAAACGGAAGAATTTTCTCGCAAAAAAAATGTGAAAGTTTCAGTTAGGCTGTCGTGAGCAATTCCCAGAAGAAATAAAGGTGGAATGGTAATAGTTAGCAAAAGACTTAAGGAATATCTTGCTCATTTCATTTCCTAGGAGTACTAGTCTAAGTAAAGTTGACAGTTTACACATATCTTAAGATGCCACAACCATATGCAGACTCACATATACATGGTTAAATGGTGGATTTTAAAGGTAATTGATGGCAAAGGCGAAGGTAGCAACAATAAAAGAACTGACCATTCTAAAATTGGAATTAATGAAATTATTATTGGCGACCTGATTGGCTAAATTTATAAAAGAATCCTTAGAAGACGATGTTTTTGTGATCAAACAGTGAACGTGCCCTTCGTTGGCTAGAATCCAAGCATGTTCTTACTGTATCTATGGAATAGAGTAGAGGAAGTAAATTCTTTAATATCCAGGGGAGTCTTATCTTACATACCTACAAATAATAATACCATTGATTGGTTAACACGAGAGAAAAAGGCAGAGATGGTGGATGGAAATAATTTTTGGTGAGAGGGACCCCATTGGCTCAAATAATTCTCTTGACACGGAGATATATCGAGTGTGAAAGAATCACAGACACCGGGGAAGGAAAAGAGCAATTCCCATGATACTGGTAGATGATACTGTAAATTACTTACTATACTGGAAGTGATTCAGCAAAACAAAAAGGGATTATGAAACTATGTCAAGGGTACAACGTTTCATACATAACTGTAGACGTGAGGCCAATGAAAGGAAAACTGGTGTATTAACCTTGGAAGAAAGACAAGCAGCAATCAAAAGTAAAATTGCACTCTTACAAAAAAAATATTCAAACGAATGTCCACTCTTTCCTTTGCAATTACATATTTCCTGCTCCACATTCAATAAAATGGAAACTAACAGGCACCATTCACCTCAAAAGAGAAAATTAAAACTTTGTTCAAAGCACAATTTATATGTCTGTACTAACTTATGGCTAAAAGCAAACTGAAGCTCTTCCAAGTTCCAACAAGTGGCAAGGCAGGTCTTCTTTACCACGCTTACCACCTGAATTTTATCTCTTTATTAATGGTCGCTCCATCTCACAATTACGACATCTCCCTATTTAAAGGATGATGGTCTGTATTACATGCAGAAAAAAGACATGTACACATATATTCAACATGTGTTTATATATACCAAAAACTGTGTGTATATACATATAGATGTATGTACACACATATATATATATATATATATATATATATATATATATATATATATATATATATATATATATATATATAGCATCATTGCCATCATCATCTCCTATGCCTATTGACGCAAAGGGCCTCAGTTAATTTCACCAGTTGTCTCATCTTGAGCTTTTAAATCAATACCTCTCCATTCATCATCTCCCACGTCACGCTTTATGGTCCTAAGCTATGTAAGCCTGGGTCTTCCAACTCTTTTATTGCCTTGTGGAGCCCAGGTAAAAGTTTGGTGAACTAATCCCTCTTGGGGAGTGTGAGGATCATGCACAAACCATTTTCATCTACCACTCAACATGAACTCATCCACATAAGGCAATCAAGTAATCTCTTTTATAGTTTCATTTCTCATCCTGTCCCGCCATTCAACTCCCAATATCTTCTGAGAGCTCTGTTCTCAAGTATTACAAAATTTGTTGGATATTGTTTCATTGACATACCATGACTCATGTCCATACAGTAACACCGATCTCACTTAACTGATATATAGCCGGACTTTTATATGTAATTTCAGGCGATCTGCTTTCCAAATTTTACTTAACCTAGCCATTGTCTGATTTTCTATTTTTAATCTTTCATTAAACTCCGATTCTAAAGACCCAGTATTAAGAGATCATAGTTCCTAGATATTTAAACGTTTCTACCTCATTTAATCCTTTCTACTTCCAATTATATTTCCTCTTCCATTGCACATTCCGTTCTCATTATCTATCTTTCTTCTATTTATCTTGAGCCTAACCCCATGTGCTATATCATGCATTCTAATAAGCAAGCATTGCAAATCCTGTGGTGTTCTGCTAATAAGGACAGTGTCATCAGCATACTTTAGGTAAGCTAATTTTTTATTACCAATTCTTCTCCACCATCTTCAACTGTTCTATGCCTTACAAAATCAATGAGGAGGATAAACAACATGGGTGACCACACATTCCCTTTGAGTACTCCACTGTTCACAGGAAAATCATTTAACAGGACTCTACTAACATTAATTTCACCTGATATGCTCATGAATAGACTTAATTAAATTTACATATTTAGGAGGAACTCTATAATGCTGGACTCTCCACAAAATTGTCCAGTGTACACTATTAAAGGCTTTTTCATAATCCACGAATGCCATCAAAAGTGGATGTCTTAAAATGGAAATTTGGTCAATAAAACTTCTACCTTTTTTATATCCTTGTTCATCTCTCAGCTTTTATTCAAATTTTCTCTCTAGTCTTTTTAGATAAGCATACTATATACTGATTTTCATGACTACTGACGAAGTGTAATGCCTCTGTAATTATTGCAATCAGTCAGGTCTCCTTTTGTTGTCATGTTCCCCAAAACTCCTAGCTCCCATTCACCAGGTTTTGCCTCTTCACGCCACATTTTACAAAATAATCATGCAAGTATTTAGGGAGTCACTTCATTTTCGGCCAATATTATCTCAACAGTTATTCCATCGTATCCAGAGCTTTACATCTCCTGAGTTTTTCAATGATAGTTTCGAATTTAAACAACCTGAACTCATTCAAGGGTACATCAAGGTCTTCCTCAGTTTCAGGTATATCAATCAAATTATTCCCTTCATATCTCCTATTCATGATCTCACTAGTGTTCAACCCAACGTTGCCTATCTTCATCTTCTATTTTCATAACAGATCCATCTCCCTATATATATATATATATATATATATATATATATATATATATATATATATATATATATATATTCACACACATATATAATATATATACACATATTATATATATATATATATATATTTATTCACACACATATATAATATATATACACATATATATATATATATATATATATATATATATATATATATATATATACACACAAAAATGCACAATAGCCAACGAGGTGATGAAAATCGGGAAAATCCCAGACATGGATAACACAACTCTGTCTCGACCTCCCCGTCCCTAGCAGCAGTGGAACAGCTGCCCAAGGTGGTGGTGGGGGGAGGGGGGGGGGCGCATACATCCCACTGCAAGGGGTGCTAGAAATCTCTGGAATAGAACAGGTTACCTTTGGAAACTGAACCTTGCAACATACAACGTCACGACCCTGTCTAGGAAAAGGATCTTGCTGTTTTACTAGAAGAGTTGAAATAAACAAATTGGGATATATGATTGTACAAAATAAGAACAATTGGAGAATCTTAAATAGAGTTAAAGAAGGGCAATATATTTTGCTTCAGATGACATGAAAGGAACAAAGAAAATGGAGTGGATATTCTCATTAACAAATATCTTGCAGGCAACATAGTAGTAGTTTGTAGTACTAGTGTTCAAACTAAATAAAAAGTATGAACTGAAGATCATTCAAACATATGCACCAATAACATCCCATACAGAGGAAGAAATAGAAACTGATATCTGGAGATACCTATGAAAAATATGATTCAATTTACATTTGTTTTGGTCGATTTCAATGTTAAAGTAGGTAGGGAAAAAAATACAAGAATCGGCAGTATGTAAATTTGGAGTACGTACAAGAAATGACTGAGGAGGCAATCTTAAAATCATATTTGACATGGAAAAGCCCAAATGTAGAAACGAAAAACGAAGTAGATATTATTCTTAGCGAAAAACTTAATTTACTTAAAGATCTAACAGTGTTAAAAACTTTAAGTCGAGTGACCTGAAAGGTGAGAGGCAAAATTTGTCTAGATCTAAGGCAAGTACGAGAAAAAACTAATCTTACGAAAGAAAATAAACACTCGTGTAATAAGAGAAAATTCTGATGAGTTTAGTTTAGCAATACAAACTAGGTACTCCTAGCTACATGCTACATGATAAAATGGAGGTAAGTAAAGAAGAAATGAACAGTAATTTAACAATATTTGTAATGGAATCAGCACATGAGATCGGTGGAAAGTTCCCAAACAAGATCAAGGAAAACTATCGGAAAAAAAAAACAACAAAAACGTCTGGGAGCCACGGAAGTGTATACAGGTGTTCTCTTCATAAAATTATTGTATTATGTCTAGGGATGATTTCTAGCTTGGGTACGCATTTCTAGTACAGGGATATTTTCTCCAAAATGGACGCCAAGATGGCCACCGGACCCAAGAGAAAAATTGTCTATATCTCGAGAACAGATGCTTCTAGATGAAAACTAGGAAGGAATGAATCTGTTAAAAACACCTCTCTACATCCGAAGAACACAATATTGTGTAGTTTATTTGTAAATTGTGCTAACATAAGGATATAATATATAAAAACAAGTCTTTCAAAACAAAAGCTTTACTTACTTCATTATATCTTGAGTTAACTAATGTGGAATCCGTTGAAAATTAGTGTTATAGTATTTAATGAATAAAAAGTTAAATCAAATGATAAAGAAGTAACTAGGTAAGAAAAGCTATATACAGTTATCTGCAACCTCCACATATATGCCTATCTAACTGTACTGTATATACATGTTAATTTTACGGTGCCACATTGTACAGGCCCCACGTGACTTATTGGGCTGTCCTTAGTTGGAATTACGCAATGGTTGGTACATAATCTATGTCAAGTTATGTGTACCAATATGTAATAATGAAAACTGAATAGACAATCAACCAATCATGCGGTAAACTGAAAATTCGTCTACCGGTGTCTTTGTAAATACATTGCACATAACTGCCCTTCTATATTATAATTTTGCAATTGCTTAGATCTCCACAAGACCAAAATCTTTAGCATGGTACCAATTTCATTCTGCATTCACATGAGTTTTATCTATAACAGATCTTGCAGTTACACTGGTTATGAAACCATTAGGTATTAGCTCTGAAATTCATTTGAGGAGCCCATCCTGTCTTGTGTTCTTCATATGCAAATGACACGAATCATTAATGTCTATATCGTCCTTTAATGAATATGCTCCTTAAAAGAATTTTCGGAATAACGGAAGATGATGAGTATATCCTGCCTCACGAGTTTTTGGACATCATAACTCAGAAGGATAATTAGTGTATCAGGAAAATGGTTGATTTTATCACGGACAGGTAGACTATAATTAATTTTTGCTAACAGACCAACACCAAGTATTAAACTTTTCAAACATGGAAGCACTTGTCAGAGGCAAAGGTAGAGTATTAACTAAAATGCGTCACTGAGGGACGTAAAGAGCACAATAAATATCACGATGAAGATTTCAAACAAAAGTCCATAAAAAATACTTGATCTTTCGCTAAAAAAAAAAGAAAAAACAAATTCAAGGAAAGACTGAAATAAAAAGTGTTAATGTAGAAAAGGAGGCATATAATGATCAGAGGAAACTAGAGATTGGTAGAAAGTGAGAATACCCTATTGTTAGACTTTTTTAAGTTTTGAACTAACAAGCGTAGGTAATGCACAGCCTCCTAAATAAAAGATAGGGAACTACATAAAACTAAAAAATCTGATTTAGTTAACGAGATAGAAAAGAGTATGCAATGGAAGATGAAATATCATTGGAAGGAGAAAAGATTAGTAAGTCAAAATCGTTTAAGTATTTAGGAACTATGATCTCCAATACAGGGTCTCTAAAATTAGAGTTTAGTGAAAAACTGAAAAAAGAAAATCAGACAATGGCTAGGTTAAGTAAAATTTGAGAATCAAATCGCCAGAAATTACATATA